>NW_021318852.1:7090249-7110066 GCF_001605985.2 Dendrobium catenatum
AAGAAAATACCATTTTTTATTTATTTAAATAGTAATAATAATAATAATAACATTACTGAAACAAAAAAATAGTATAATTATAATATTTAGTAATATAATATTAATAATAATTTTTTTATTATTATTATAAACATAATAATTTAAAAATTATTAAAATAATTTATTCCTTTTTTTAAAATAATTAAATAGATACAAATTTTTTTTAAATGAGACTAATTTTAAAATAATAGGGATGAAAAACCGAGCGATTCGATATATTATACATAATTTTTAGGTAAATATATAATTTTTAATAATTATTTGAACATTTCTGCATTTAAAATTAGTTTAAAAATAATTTAAAAATCATTATTTAAATAATATGGCAGCTGGAGGCCATGTGGCAGTGCGAGATTGGTCCGTGGAACTGTGGCAATCATTGCCTGGCGGCAGTCAGCCACGTGGCACCACTTAGCCACGTCAGCACAAGTGGAAGTCGTTCGATCCTGTGTGGTAATAGACGGACGACTGAGATCTGGCTGGACGTAACCGCAGTTCGACCAGATCCCCTACAGTCAGACAAAGGCTCGGTCAGACCAAGATTTACACCGTTGTTCAGCGGGATCAACGGTCCATAGACCATGCGGCTGAGAGTCAGTCGGACCGAAAGCCCTAACCCTATTTTCACCTAGATCTCACAAACCACTCGACAAAACATCACAAAATTTTAGATATAGGTGATGGACATGAATAGCATCAATGGGCACTAACGATCACGGTCTGAGAAGCGCTTAATATAAAATTAAATAACCCTAAGTGTCCTATACTAGGGTTTTAATTTTACCTCAATCCACACGGTGGATTCAGGAGATCTTGGGCTTGTTGGACTCGTGGGATCTGCATGAACAATCTTCCTCTTGAAATCGAGCTCTAAAAAGGCTTCTATCAAACAGAAGAAGCTCTGGACGTCCCTTGGCCTCGGTTCGCTGAAGATCACGCTGGTGGCGGCTTGGGACGGTGGGGTTTGACTTGGGAAAAATTGGGGAATCTCTCTAGAGCTCTCACATGAAGTTTTTCGGGCTAAGGTGCTCTAGGGAGAGAGTAATTACAAAAAGTCCAAAAAAAGTTCAAATTTTTAATATTTAAGGACCCTAGACCTAATGTGGATAGTTGGGATCGAATCACGAGGTGATTTCAAGGGAAAACCATCAGATTTGGCCGTGATTTCAATTTTGAATGCAAGGGCCATAAATTAGAGTCTTTAATCTCATTAATTAGGCTCTTAATGGGCTTTAATAGGTGATTATGACCTATTAATGGCTCGATTTGACCAAGTCAATGTTTGACTTGGTCAAATTAGTCAATTAGGTCGATGGAGTCAAGGGTTTGGGCCATGAATGAGATTGGATTTTATTTGGGCTCTTAATGGGCCTAATGGGTCAAAATTGACCCAATAAGGCTTGGATTGACCAAGTCAAAGTTTGACTTGGACAACCTCACCCATTGGGTCCAAGGGAAATGAGGTTTGGTCAAAAGAGAGGTCAATAGTGGGCTTTTTAATTTGCTTGATAAGTCATCACTTTCATCACCAATTAAGACCCTTTTCTCTGAATCTTTAGCGTTTAGCACTATCATCTCACCTGCATCCAAACTTCTTTGACCTAAACTTTGCTCGTAGGCAATGAGTGAGCCAATCAAATTATTAATAGAATATTCATTCAAATTCTTTGATTCACAAATAGCTACAACTTTAGCATTAAACTTATCAAGTAGACAATATAGAAATTTATTAACTTTTTCAAGGTTTGAAAACTCTTTACCTAAAGCATTCAATGATGTCACAATTTGAATAAATCTAGAATACATGTCTAAAATTGTCTCATATGGTTTCATGCAAAATAGTTCATAATCATGCTTTAAAATATTCAACTTGGATTGCTTGATTTCACTAGTGCCTTCGTATATGGTGTGTAATTTATCCCAAATTTTCTTATCAGTAGTGCACATGGTAACTAACATACAATCTTCAAAATTTAAAGTGTAGAAAAAACAGTTTAACGATTTTGCATTCAATTGAGCATTGATTTTCTCTTCTCCACTCCATTGATTAAACAGAATATCAGTTTTAATTTCATCTAAAATACGTGATGGTAAGGAATAACCAGTTGAAACCATTCGCCACATTTAAAATCAATCGATTATAAAAAAGTAGACATGCAAATTTTCCAAAAATCAAAAGTAATATTTTCAAATAAAGGTACTCTGGTGATTGAATAACCTTCTGCAATATTACGATTATAAGAATTAGCCATGGATCAAAATTCAAAAGTTTTTAAAAACTAGATTTTATGAATCCCGCTCTGATACCACTTGAAAGTTCGTTAGGGATGTTAGGCCCTCATGAACTAGCCCAAGGCTAATTAAGAGAGATGTCAATTGGTATTTAAAATAATTTTTTAAATAAAATCAACAAACAAAACCAAAATTCACCACAAAGAAAACACAATGCGGAAATTCAATACAAAAATAATAAAGGAAAGAACACACCAGATTTATAGTGGTTCGGTCAAACCTTGACCTATGTCCACTCCTCGGAGGCACCCTCCTAGTATTGCACTAAACTCAGTGTCTCTCCTTTAGCCCCCACAGCTAGGTGGAGAAGCCCTTACAAAATCACTTCCACCTTCCCCGGTGCAGCGGAGTAGCCGGGTCCTTTGACACCAAAGAGATCTTCTTCTTCCCAGAACTTCCCTTAAGATAAGCCTTGAATCCGATGATACTAAGGTACAAGCTCACCGAAGCAATCGTGTGGAATCCCCCTCCACACACCCTTGAAACCACCTCCAAGGATCTTTTCCCTCTCTCAAACTCCACCCTTTCCTCTCTCCCTTTCAAGCTCTCTCTTCAAGTTCCCTCCAAAAGAACGAAGCTACAATGGCTGCCAAAGACACTTACCAAGTGTCTTGTCAAAGCTTAAATATAACATCTCAAAATAAGCTCATTAATGCAATTTTTCAACTTTATCAGCTTGGAGGGTGCCTCTGAGGAGTGGATGTAGGTCGAGGTTTTACCAAACCACTATAAATCTAGTGTGTTCTTCCCTTTATTATTTTCGTATTTAATTTCCACATTATATTTTCTTTGTGGTGAATTTTGGTTTGGTTTAAGTTTTGATTTAAAGATATTTTAAATACTAATTAACCTCTCTCTTAATTAGCCTTAGGCTAGTTTATAAGGGGCCTAACATCCATAGCGAACTTTCAAGTGGTATCAGTGCGAACTTTACAAAACTAAGTATAAAAGCTAATTTAAAATTTCAAAGCAATAACAAAAATGAAAAAAACAAAACCAGAGGAAAATAAACAAAAACACAAAAAATAACTAAAAATAAAATACAACACAAACAAATAAACACAAAAACAAGACCTTTAAACATCACCTTGCTCATGGTCTGATGATTCAGAAACTAGGTCTTTAGCAGGCATTATAGCTTCATTCTTTTGGAGGGAACTTGAAGAGAGAGCTTGAAAGGGAGAGAGGAAAGGGTGGAGTTTGAGAGAGGAAGAAGATCCTTGGAGGGGATTTCAAGGGAGAGTGGAGGGGGATCCCACGCGGTTGCTCTGGCGAGCTTGCACCTTAGTACCATCAGATTCAAGGCTTATCTTAAGGAAAGTTCTGGGAAGAAGAAAATCTCTTTGGTGTCAAAAGACCCAGGTACTCCGCCGCATTGGGGAAGGTGAAAGTGATTTTGTAAGGGCTTATCCGCCTATTTGTGGGGGCTAAAGGAGAGACACTGAGTTTAGTACAATACTTAGAGGGTGCCTCTGAGGAGTGGACGTAGGTCAAGATTTGACCGAACCACTATAAATATGGTGTTCCTTTATTATTTTCATATTTAATTTCCATATTGTGTTTTCTTTGTGGTGAATTTTGGTTTGGTTTGAGTTTTGATTTAAAGATATTTTAAATACCAATTCACCTCTCTCTTAATTAGCCTTAAGCTAGTTCATAAGGGGCCTAACATCCCTAACGGACTTTCTAGTGGTATCAGAGCAAACTTCACAAAACTAAGTATAAAAGCTAATTTAAAATTTCAAAGCATTAACAAAAATAAAAAAACTAAACCAAAGGAAAATAAACAAAAACACAAAAAATAAATAAAAATAAAATACGACACAAATAAATAAACACACAAACAAAGCCTTTAAACATCATCTTGCTCCTGGTCTGATGATTTAGAAGCTAGGTCCTTGGCAGCCATTGTAGTTTCATTCTTTTGGAGGGAACTTGAAGAGATAGCTTGAAAGGGAGAGAGGAAAGGGTGGATTTTGAGAGAGGGAGAAGATCCTTGTAGGGGGTTTCAAGAGAGTGTGAAGGGGGATTCCACACGGTTGCTCCGGCGAGCTTGCACCTTAGTACCATCAGATTCAAGGCTTGTCTTTAGGGAAGTTCTGGGAAGAAGAATATCTCTTTGGTGTCAAAAGACCCAGCTACTCCGCCACACCGGGGAAGGTGGAAATGATTTTGTAATGGCTTCTTCACCTAGCTGTGGGGGCTAAAGGAGAGACATTGAGTTTAGTGCAATACTCGGAGGGTTCCTCCGAGGAGTGGATGTAGGTCAAGGTTTGATCGAACCACTATAAATCTCGTATACTCTTTTTTTTATTATTTTCATATTTAATTTCTCCATTGTGTTTTCTTTGTGGTGAATTTACATTTGGCTTTTTTTATTGTGAAAGATTTTTCAAAATACCAATTCA
Source organism: Dendrobium catenatum (assembly GCF_001605985.2). Classification (NCBI taxonomy): domain Eukaryota; kingdom Viridiplantae; phylum Streptophyta; class Magnoliopsida; order Asparagales; family Orchidaceae; genus Dendrobium; species Dendrobium catenatum. Next base: position 7,094,989 of record NW_021318852.1, read on the forward strand.
CCTCTCTCTTAATTAGCCTTGGGCTAGTTCATACCAACCACTTGAAAGTTTGTTTGGGATGTTAGGCCCTTATGATAAGAAAGAACACACCAGATTTATATTGGTTTGGTACAACCTGACCTACATCCACTCCTTGGAGGCACCCTCCGAGTATTTCACTAAACCTTTAGTAACTCTCTTTTAGACCTCACAACTAGGTGGAGAAGCCATTATAAAATCAATTGCACCTTCCCTGATGCGGCAGAGTAGCCGGGTCCTTTGACACCAAAGAAATCTTCTTCTTTCCAAAACTTCCCTCAAGATAATTCTTAAATCTGATGGTACTAAGATACAAGCTTGCTGGAGCAACTATGTGAAATCCTCTCCACACTCCCTTGAAACCCCCTCCAAGGATCTTCTCCCTCTCAAACTCCAGCCTTTTCTCATTCCCTTTCAAGTTCTCTCTTTAAGTTTTCTCCAAAAGAACGAAGATAAAATGGATGCCAATGGCACTTACCAAGTGCCTTGAAAAAGCACAATTAGAAGGCTTTAAAAAAACCCTAAAAATCAATTTTGGCGGCAAAGATCATTCAGGAGGTGTGGGTATCCGAAAGGATTCTGCTCATATGGTTCGAATGTAAAGAGTACGATCACACTATCCCGTATGACAAAATGGTCGTATATCTTTACACTTAACACAAGCAGGCCAATGGATGAGCAGATGGAGTTATATATATGATTAGCCATGGAGGGTAGCAGCTTTCACCTACCAACCTCGATGGATAATAATATGTATAACCCAAAATTTCATGAGATTTCCCCCATTCGATACATCAGCTCGAATGGGGTTTATTTGATTGTGGGGATCAGTTTCCTACGGGCGCAAGCCCCTGTAGTTAATTACATCCTAGGCCTTGACCTAGAAAAACTCTCGATTAAGGATGATGTATTATTCTCTTCTTGATTTGGTGCGTAGGGAAAGTTCCTAGATTCTACTCTGAAGAAAGTAAACTCTTCTTTTTATCCTTAGTGAAGGTTAGACTTTTTTTTTTAAATGAATAAAATTAAAATTTTGAGTTTAGAAGATCAAGATCGAATTACAATCCTAAGAGAAATAACATATTCACAACACACCAGAAGTGAAAAGACTTACTGAGGGGTGTACAATCTGGGCTTATGCTTGCCTGGAGTGAGCTGTCAGCTAACATCCTAAACACAATCAATCGCCCTATATGTATATAAGATAGGAAGGCTCTATCCTAGTAAATCAAGGATTTGTAGTTCAAAAAGAGTTTCAATTCGGGACTCTTTGATATGCAAAAGAATATACCTATCATTGTATGATGCATGAAACAGATACAAAATATTCCTATATCTACTGATGTAATATATGCATATGAGTAAAATGCAATATGAATTAAGGTGTGTAACAACAAATGCATGCATGACATCCAGAGTACAGAAAAAAATAAATAAACACACCAAATACCCTCTAGGCAAGGTATCTGCATCATATCACAATAGAAAACTATCCTAGCGATGCCCACATCGTGTGGGAAAATAGCGATGCCCATGGCAGAATATGTGGCATACTCTATAGGCCTAAATGACCCTAATGGTCTCTAAAGCTCATAGAAGGTGGGGGGTATCATACCCAAAACCAGAAAAAGGCCAAATTCCTAACGATGCCCACTTCGTGTGGGAAAACAACGATGCCCAAGGCATAATAGGTGGCATACTCTATAGGCCTAAATAACCCTAATGGTCTCTAGGGCTCACAGAAGGGGGCAAGCTTTGACCTATAGGGCCAAAGCTTCGTTAGTGAACTAACCTAAGGCTGGCTACCTAAACATGCTAGAATACCTATTAACAAGAAGTGTGTGATGTGAAGCAATTCCGATATATAATTAAGAATTTACTTTATAAGTTGCATAAATTATACTTGACTGTATGTGGCGCTGCCACTTAGTAGCTCCAAGCAAGCAAATGATCTCAGATTGTGGCGCTGCCACTTAAAAACTTCAAGCTAGCGAATTACCCCAATGTACCTCGCAAGACAAATGAAAGAAAAATACACAAATGAGCGTAGATGTCATTCAGAAAAGAAATGCAAATAAATAGAAATGTAACTAGTAGGAAGATTAATATTAATATTTATAAAACATGTACAAGTAGTAAATACTGAATAACAAAGGGAAATATCGGCCTAACCTAGGGCTAAAAGTCACGTTCTAACCCAACAAGTCTAAGGTGTGTGTAATGGTGTGTAGTTTTGGATAGGTCCTATGTAGAATAATTTAGTTGAAATTATTTGTATTTTGATTTGTTAGAAGGCAAAAAAGAAGATTTTAATTGAAGTTTAAATATTAATATTTTAATATTGATTTTAGAGATTTTATTTTAGTATTTGATTGATTACCACCTTTGTTTCACACCGAGGCCGTGAGGTTTATTTCACCCTCCTTGGGGCTAACTTAATAGCCTCGTAGGCCTGGGTTACCCAGTGACAACCAATTTTTGTTGAATTATTCGTTGGTTATAAATTAGAAAAGAAATGTATATTAGGTGATTTATTAATCAAATTTGTTGATTGATTTTAAAGGTTAGTTTAATGTTTGATATTTTAGGAGTCTTTTATCCTAATGAATTTTAATTTATGATTTAATCCCTTAATTAAATCTACATCTTTTAAATCTTAGATTGATTAGGAGTTAATTATTAGATTAGTTAGTTTTGATTTAGGTTTATGATTTAGATTTGCAATTTAATAATTATAAATGTTAATTTTAATTTGATTAAGAATTAAGTATTTTTATATATTTTAAGAATTAGATTAAGATCGATTGATTGATTATTAGTGGATTAAGAAAAAGAAACTAAATCTAGGAAAGCGTGTCATTAAGTTTTTATTGTAATGTTTCTATCATATAGGGAGCATGCACCCTATGTCTACGTTTTCTAACATCCGGTCCTTAATTTTTGTCCTTAGATGTCAATAAAGTTATAGGACTAAAGGATGTATTATTTTCTAACCCTTAGAACTTTCGTACATATACTAATAAAATTAGGGATTTATGCATGAAAATACAATAATAAGTAACAAAGCAGTAGGAAGGCGAGAAGTAAAGAGAAAGAACGACTAAACACGGTAGAAAGAAAAAAATGAAAATTAGAAATAAAAGGAATGTAGGCATTATTATTTTAGACACACTTCTTTGAAGTCAAGTGTGCCTCTAAAATAATCTTTTCCCTAATTCGATGTGATACGAATAAGGAAGAAGGTATTTTCAATGCCTTTTATTGTCCCCATATTTCAAACAAGGCACTTGAATAAGACTCAACCGAAGCAACCTAACTACCCCCTAAACAAAGCTCCAAACAACAAAGAGACACAAACCCCTAAAATGCAACCAAAATAGACCTCTCACTTAAAACCAAAAAAAAAAAACATGTTCTTACTACCCACAATCTAAAACCATCTAGAAAATAAGTGCAAGCAAGAAGAAAGACAACTCCCCCACGGAATACCACCTCGTTCTAAAAAGACATCAACGAATCTACCACACAAAGCTAATCATAAAGCTATGAATTCTAAAACAACTCATGAAAAGCTTCAAATGAAATGACACGTGAAAATCTTGCACAAATCGACCACAAAAACTCTTCCCGACACAAAACAATCAAGTGCCTTTTTCTCATTTGGAGTGGGGTAGAAAACATAAAGCTTTCCAACAAGGAGGTTTTATAAAACCCCTCATTGTAAAGCACTCATGAAATTCATCGCATAAAATCCTTTAAAACAAATATAAAGCCATTAATAAATTATTCCAACCAAAGCAAAACAAGGCCCTTTTCAATCAAAAGCAACCTCCCAAATTTGCAACACAAGGCGACTCGTGAGAAAACTTCAATAAAAGCAAAGAGAAACATTTTCTAAAGCTTTCTAAATATAAAGCAACTTATAAGACTTTTCAAAAGAAACTCAAATATCATTAATTGGCGACAGCGAATAAACAACTACAATATCTCACATGAATATGGATGAAAACATGACTCAATCTCATAAGAAAATACTTTAAACTTATTCTAGTCATTTGTATGAAATATAAAGAAACATTATCATGTTCAAAACTTTCCAAATAGTCATCTCAAAAAGAACTTAGATCCTATGATGAACAAAAAAAAATCTGCCAACAGCAATTTAGGACCTCAAGACAGTGAAAAACTGCAACTATTCTATAGCCAAGGAAATGTGGAAGCTTAAAACGATAGAAAAACTGCACTTCAATCATTCCTTGAGTAGTTTGGGACTTAATATAAGTAAAAATCTGCATACAGTCCTTCTCCAAATCAATTTAGAAACTCAAAAAGTAAAATTCTGCACTTATTTTTGTCTCCAAAAGGTAATTTGGAAGCTAAATAGAGAAAATTCTATATTTGGCTAAGAATGACAATGCTTGTGTCAAATACGCATGAGGCTTTTAAGAAGATTTTTTTTTGTTTTGTTTTACCATATCATAGCTATGCAGTTTTCACCAATGTAAAAGCATGAATCTAACCACCTTAGAGAGGGATCATCAAGCAAGGATTCATCTTCAATATTGCATTACTAAAGTAAAGTAAGAATAAGAAACGAAATCTACCAACTAAGTATCCTTCCAAAACCCTCCAATAAGGAAACCTCACAAAAGCCTTTCGACACAAACATTTCATAAAATTCTTTCCGATCACAAAGAGACTCATGAAACTTTCCAAAAATATTTCAAACTTCAATAGTTGACAATGGCGAATATACAACTACAACGTCCCATACACATGTAGATGAAAACATGGCTTTTTTTTATGAAAAGATACTTGAAATTTGCTTCAACCACTTGCATAAAATATAAAGAAATACTACTATATTCAAAAGCTTCGAAATACTCTTCATTAATAACCAAATCCATAAAATTTATGTAAAGGCCTTTGCCAAAAATAACAAAATAATATAGCTCCATCATGGTGCTCTTCTTTTAACGCACATTCCTACAAATACATGATGTACAACAATGTGAAATTAATGAAGAAAAATGATGTAAAAGTTATGCTTTATAGCTTAAGAGAAGGGATCAATCTACATATTAAATTAAGTTCACTGCAACATAAATCTTTATGAAATTCATTAAGGACCTTGGAACAAAAGAGAGAAAATGAAATAAAACTATGCCATTTCAAACCAACTAGCCAAAATGGGGTCACAACATTTTATGCTTGAATTGCTTAACACAATATACTCATAACCCAATATTATATTTATGCCACTGTGTAGCAACTACAAAGCTCGACAACCTCTCATAAGCAACAACAATGTAGAAATTTTCATAAGATATCATGGCTTGAACAATCACTTTTGTAAAGTAAACTTTGCTCCAACCAAGTCCACACATGTATTAACATAACAATCCAAAAGGTACTTATTGACGAAACTCAATATGACAACCAATTACTATTCATATAAAACTTTGAATCCAAAACTCAATGTGGTACTCTATGTGTGTATACATATCCAAGATCATGAATCATGATTGAAAGAATACAAATTCATATCCAAATTTTATGTTTCATGAGATATATAAGGGTATAAGGAAAATATTTTGTTTTCTTCCACTTTCCTTTTGCAAATGTAGATAAAACAATGCATGAGTATAACCTCCAATAGTTTCCACTTTAATTTGGATCTATACTATTCTTCTCACAAACATCAGCAGAATTAGAGACAAATCCATGTTGCCAAGTATTAGAAAATTTTCTTAGGGGAAGAAACATATAGCTCCAACTACCAAATTTTCTCATGAATCAAGGTATCTATCAATCACTTGTAAGGGAAATAGGCCCAGAACATATGCTCCTATTGATGAAATCATAATAAAACTTTGCCGAAGATGCTCATGTTAACGAAATCACAAAGGAAGCAATATACTAAACCACATGAAGCACATGCCAAAACCTTGCAACGACCCCAAATCTCTCTCCGACCAACCCAAAGTATCTTTCAGATTTTCTAAATATTCACAACTTAATATCAATAATGCATGAATTTTCTCAAAATTGACACATAACACAATGCATATAATTACTTCTTAACAAGAATTCAAAACTAGCATCATATTATGGGATAGAAGAAAAAAAAATAGCCTTGCTTTCTTAAGATAACCAAATCTCTTCCATGACGCTTCTCATTAGAGTGACATTAACATGAGGACTTTGTCAAAAGGAGGATGCAAGGTAGTCCATTTATTATTATTATTAAATGTTAACCATAATAGCAATAATGATTATTTACTTAAAATATAACATATAAATTTGTTCACAAATGTTGTACGTCACCTCATGTTCCATGGCATTTGTGAGAATAAGGGTAAACACAATGAAACCTTATCAACTTCAAGAAGGAAATTTTAGCTGCATCTTTTTTTTTTAATTTTCATGAAGATGAAAAAGTAACTAACATTTGATAACATCACCCTAATTTGAGAAGAAAGAAATTAAATATGCTACCACTATTACAATCTTAGCAAAAGGAACCCAAGGAAGGATCAGGTTCTTTCTTATCTTAATAAAGAGGGCTCACAATATCTATCATTCACGATATCAGGGAAGATAAAAAATAAATAAATTTAATTCAAAGGGTACATCATAAACTTCAAATTAGATCTATCATGGCTTCTTGCTAGGCTTTGGGAAAGAAAAGCAGCCCTTCTCAAGAGAAAGCCAAGAAAGAGTTAAGGCTATTTTAGTCCACAAGACAAACTCATTCCATATTTTAGATAATCACAGAACCTCAAAGGCAAGAAGGTAGTGAAAGAAATAGAAGAAATCAGTGAAAGAAGGGAAGATGAAGAAGGGAAAATAGAAGAAGAGGAAGAAGAAAATGGGGAAGTGATTACCTGCCCTAGTGAAGCATGAGAAGTTTTGGTTGAGGCGAGGAGGGCGGTTGAGTTCGACGACGACGCCAATTAGGGTAGGGTTGAGTCGGATATGGTTCTGTCCAAGTCGGGCTCCGCCTGAGGTTCGCGAACAGAGAGAGGGAGGACGGAGGGCGTTCGGATCACACAAGGGGGGCCGGCGTTGGGTTCGGTACTCCTAGCTCACGCGAGAGAGGAAGATCGGGAGTAGGGAGTTCTGCCTGGGAGCTTCTACCGAGAGTGAGAGGGGGAGAAGGATCTGTCGCCTGGCTTGCGAATCCACCGAGAGTAGGAGATCAGGGTCCTTCCGTCGCCTGGTGTTGCGTGAGGCCGAGTGTGTCACGAACAAAGAAGAGGCTCTTCTAGGGCCGGCCGAAGGAGAGAAAGAGCGGAGAGCAAAGACGCTTGCGGCTAGGGCTTCTTCGGTTCAGAACGATGAGAGCTGGAGAGAGAGAGAGAGAGAGAGAGAGAGAGAGAGAGAGAGAGAGAGAGAGAGAGGGGGACCAGTTCAATCCCCGGGAGAGTTGCGAGCATGGGAGCTCATCCGCTGCCTCGTCATCTAGATCCCGCCTCTACTCACCGAACTATGCTCTGTCACGTTGCTCCCCCTTAATCAACTCCTGCATTCTTTCTAAAATAAGCAGATCATGCGATTGAAGCACTGCGACGACAACATGTTTCAAAAAATTTTGATAAAATCAGGGTCGTAGGATCTATTTCTTGATCGAGAACAAATTCAAAAACCTTAGAAAGTTGATTAAGGCTCAATTGAAATTAAATTGGGCCTATTGGGCTGAAATCAAGTCTACATTGAGTTCAATCCGGTTCAAATCAGGTTAGTTCAAATTCGGCCCAATTCGATCAAATTAATTCAAAAATAATTATAATAAAATCAAACTCGAATTGATGCTGATTTTGGTTAAGACGAGCTCAACGAGGCCTGACTCGATCAAACACACTCGAGGCAAATCAGGACAAAACGGAGGTCAACAGGAGGACCCTGAGATCATCATATAAAATCAGTACAAAAATAGCTCTTCTAGCCAAGATGATCTGGGTGTGTTATACAATTAGAACATAATGTTTGTTATGATCGTCCAGGTTGATTTGGTCATTGTCCCATACAATTAGTTCAAATCATATAATATCATCCAGTAGATAGTTCGGGACATCCAGGAGATAAATTGGGATGATATAAAAATATAATTGATTGTCTATGATGTTTCTTGGATCATCCTGTATGATTAGTTCAAAATTAGTTATTATCATCCAACATATAGTTTAGGATGTCCAAGAGATTTTGGAGAGAACTAAGGTTTTTCATACAAATCGTCCAGAATGATCCTGTGATTGGCCAGGACGATATGATTGATTAATCTAACCTTAATTACTTTCCTTAATCAGTTGACTTTTTTAGGCATTTTTATAATGGATCATCTAGGATGATATGAGATTATTATGTATAATTAGAACAAAATTCTAAAAATAAAATCTTGCCTAAGTGAGCTTGGTGACTGAATATTTTTCAAGACCAAAATGAATCGTCATGGATGATCAAATTGTCTAGTATGATTAGTTTAATGAGTTGATCATCCTGGATGATATAAATCATCCAGTATGATTAGTTTAGAACATGAACATCTGGTTTTGACTAGATCTCACTCCCTCCGAGTGTGTGTGTGCATGATCACCAAGTAAGCATACACCCTTATAGGACTTGACTAAAGAAATAAGAAATACATCAATGAATATTACATGTTAATTACAGCATAATCTATTCTACCCAATCTTGAGTCATGAATCTTTGTTGGATGTTGCACAGTATTCCTTAAAAATTAATACACACATAACAATAATATATTACAAATTCAAGTAGACAATAGGATGTGAGCCACAATATTTATTATCATAAAAAATATAAAATCGTGAGCTCGAGTTGCAACAAGATCTCCCTCCTTCCATGGTTCCAAAAGCTTTGACAAAATTAGCTGATCTTAGGTACACAGATAGTCTCGGAGGATCAACCTCAAGCGTATGTAATTCTGAAGCATTAGATGTTGCTCCTGGTAGAATTTTACATTTGATAACCTTTTTCACATCATCGTGACTATTGGCTAGCAGTGCCTATAAACTCTGATTGCTCCACTTCCCTTTCCATGTCAACATTATCAATAATTCCTTGTTGTTTGATTGTCCACTTTAAGTCTGCCCTATAACACATGACTTGGTAATGTCTTTGCTATGAATGAAATAATCGACCTGCATATTGAAGCATATTAATTAATAAATTTCATATACTATTAAAATTTTCTTTTTTTAATGCATGTATAATGGCATACCATTATCCTCTGCCCTAGTGATCGTGTATATATAATATCTGGTGTAGTAGTCAGGTCTTTCAAAAAGTAAAGGGATGCCTATGATTTGTACCATCATAAATATATTGCTAAATCTCTTTTACTATATCCCAATAGCTATGTGATGGGAGTTAAAAGTGCCATTTAATTATTCCACACCTCAATATATCCTCGATGGTACTAAAGCTAGTCACCTTGGCTTGACCTCTACCACATACATGGTGAATGATCTCTCTATGGGCTCAATCATCCAATATTGTACACCACCAAATTTCCACATCACCCTATTTGTAAAATTCCACTGCACACACTTCTAGCTTATCATTGAAATACAAGTAGTCAAAAAGTCATTATCTTCATGGTAGATTGGAGGTATCCATCACATTATTGAATCAGTATATAACAAAAAAAGGCATGTCATAAGAGTTGCAGAACATTATGGTAAAAATATATTTATTACTCCAAACATCACTCATATGCTACTAATTTTATATTTTTGCACCTTGCTTTATTGAAGTCCATCCAACTCATCTTGATATTTCTTTATGTTTCCAACCAGTACTTCCCTTACTCTATCCTCTACCCACCTATAATATTTTTTGTATTATTCATAATGTTGATAAATTTTAAGTAGAAGTTACTCAAATGACAAAATACTTATAACTAAGATGCTTCATGATGATATCACACATAAAGGGAACACGAAGGTTTAGTCTTCCAATATGTAGTTGCCCCCAAGCTCAGACCTATATGAGTGGTAGGCATCCAGCTATATACATCCTATATGGTTTAGTTGAAATGTTTAACTCTCTATACAGATGTGCCAAGACAGATGAACCGAAGGAGTACTGGGAGAAAACCTCAAAGTGCTCAAGCAATGGTAAATAATGCATGTGAACGTGTGAGCTCAACGTATTGGGCAATAAAAAATAACCCAACATTTATATAATGTATCCCCTAACATGTTTGAAGAATATGTCTTGAGGAAGATCATTATATTCTTTCATTTAGAAACTCCATCTAAGCAAACGAAGCAACCATATAGAGTAGGCCTGCAAATGGCCCATCCTGAATGTAGCCTTCACATCATGGTTCTCTAACTAATGGTACATCGTATTTGGGTCTGGATGAGAACCTAAAAGTACATTGCAGCATTCTATCCATAATGACCATCATAAAACTTCTTCGATCAACATACCACCAACCATGTGAGAACTATCAAACCTAGTTCCCAAGATAACTTGGATGTCCAACAATGTGATCCTCCTCTCCCCAATCGATAGATGAAAAGTGTTCAATACATCACCTTTCGACCAATGCAATAATCAAGGAGTGGTCTAACCGTATAAAGTGCAAGTGATAAATATATTCTATGCCCTCAATCTTAAGTGCATGGAGTAATCAAGGGCAACGAACTTGTCACTTGCATGCCATCCATAAGTGGGATGAGGCTACGAGCTGCATATATGTTTATGACTCATCGTAACTCCTAAAAATAGACTGTATGATTTTCCTTTGAGCCCCCTAAGCTTTAATATATGATACTTGCAAGTCAAATTTGGAGTTGATTCGGGTAATGATCTCTCTCAGCTTCAAATCAAGTTGTTATCTCAACACTACCATTATGTGTTTGCAAATGACCTTCAACGTACAATTTTGATGGCTAGTAGATATAACTTGATGTGTGTATGTATGTCATCCAGTTATTTGATGAAATATTCTAGACCCATCTAAGATTCTTACTCTTCGTTGCATGAAGATGCCACATATATGGCTGGGTTTGGTGATCTTATTAGGCGTATATAATGGTAAGTTGTTGCTTATTGGAGCATAATTTCTTATACTCAACATTGATTATTATTGACCACCCCATCACAGCACATTGTGTTGCAAATATGATTTCAGGAATTTTAATTTTGATGATAGCAAATATTTCTGATACTTCTGCTTCTCTATGACTGCCTTGCCTACTAATATTTCAGGTCCACAAGATCGAGCTCAACTCATGCCAGCTCAAGATTAGGTAGACTAGGTCTGAGTTAGTTTGTAATCTTTTACCTTTTCTTGAGTCAATTGTAAACAATGTGGTTCCTGATGCTTAGTAACTTTGCACGCACATACTTGGGGGGAAAATTTCTGACTATTTTAGTTTACTATTTTGGTCCCATCATCCGGGATAATCCATAAATTGTCCTGGATGATCAGTTAAAAATAAAAACCCTAATTAGGACATCCTGGTTAAGGAAGTCGTCATTAAGCACATCGTCCTGGACGATATTCATATCGATCAGGATGATAGGCTCAAATCAGAAAGAATCAACTGCCAGATCTATTTAAGTATCTTTAAATTTTAATAATCATCCAGGACATCGACCTGGATGATGTCCTTCAAATATGCCTAAATTAATAAGGTAATTAAAGAAAGAAATTAAGATTTGATTGCTCGATCATATCATCCAAGATGATCATAAGATCGGTTGTGATGACCAGTTCAAAAACTTTAGTTGTTTCTAGATGATAAAATATCGGCCAGGTTCCATTCATGGCGATGTTTTGGATGATATATGCTGAATTGAACTAATCGTCTAGGATGATCATGAGATCGGCCTAGATGATCAAGTTATTTTTATATTGTTCAGACACACATTCAGGCGATGTTCTGGACAATATTCTTCAATTTATACTAATCGCATAGAATAATATATTATCGTCTTAGATGATATGAACAAAAGCCTTCTGATCATCCCAAACCGTCCAAGCTGATCGAGCAAAATTTTTGTTTATTATCTAGGTCGATAAAGTTGGTTTATTGCAATTAAGAGCTATTCTAAAGCTCTTCTATATAAGATCACTTGTTCTACCCAGGAGAGTATCTTTTGTTGCTATATTGACCTGAGAGAGCCTAGAGGAGAGGGAGAGAAAGAGAGAGAGAGAGGATCTTGTGAGAGGGAGTTTATGAGGGGATTCACAAAGGTTGCTCCAAGTAAGGATCCAAGTCATCTTCTTCGATCATCAACCCTTATTCTTGGAGGTTCAAGATATGTCCACTTCAGCAATCGATCAAGGTTCTCTGCCTGCTTCAGGATGAAGCAAAAGGAGTTGGGTTCTCTGCCTCACCAGTGTTAGTGGAAAGGAGATTTTGTAAAGGCATCTCCGCATTGTTGTGGGAGCAAAAGGAGAGTCACTGAGTTTAGTGCAATACTCAGAGGGCGCCTCCAGAGAGTGGATGCAGGTCGAGTTGACTTAACCATTATAAATTTCTATGCTCTTTACTACTACTTTTTTGCGTTTAATTATTGCACTTTTAATTTCTTTGTGGAAAATTTTGGTTTGGTTTGAGTTTGTGTTTTTCATTGAAAGATTTTTAAAGTACCAATTCATCCCCCCTTCCCCCTCTTAGTTAACTTGGGCCAGTTCATAAGAGCTTAACATCCCAATGAACTTTCAAATTATATCAGAGTGGGATTCATAAAAATGAGTTTTTGAAAACTTTTGAATTTCAATACATGGCTAACTCTAGTAATCGTAGTACCATGGAAGGGTATTCTATTACCCGACCACCTTTGTTTGACAATATTCCTTTTGATTTTTGGAAAGCTTGCATGTCTATATTTTTACAATCGATTGACTATCGCATATGGATGCTTGTTAAAGATGGTTATACACCTCCAACTGGTAAACTTAATGGCATTACTATTCCACTTCCTTTCACTGAATGGACACATGATGATAGGGATTTAACATAACTTAATGCAAAATATTTGAACTATTTTTTCTGTGCTTTAAAATCTTAAGATTATATGTATGTTTCAACTTGTTCTACTGGTAAAGAAATTAGAGATAAATTGTGTATAACTTATGAAGGAACTAAAGAAGTCAAACAATTAAGAATGAATATTTTATTTCATGACTATAAACTTTTTTGTATGAAACCTAATGAATCAATTTCTTACATGTATACTAGATTTACTCAAATTATCACATCACTGCATGCTTTAGGAAGAGAACTCATAAATTAGGAAAAGTTTAATAAAATTTTTAGATGTTTGTCTTCTTCTTTTGAAGCTAAAATTATTACAATTTCTAAATCTAAAGATTTGAATAACTATTCGACTGAAAACTTACTTGGATAACTCATTGCTTATGAGCAAGGAGTGAATCAAACAAACCTTGATGTAGGTGTTGGTGGAATTCTGAAAACAGATTTTGAAAAATATTAGTTTTCTTTGAGAATTTTAAAATTTAGATTGAATTCTAATTCTAGAGTCGAATCAACTCGGTAGAAAAAGTATATCGCCCCGTAGGACGAAAATAAAATTTCATAATGGTGTTCAGACTTAGGATTATGAAACTCATCTTGAATATCATGACCAGATTCTAAGGAGAACTTCACATGGCCCCGAGGGGACAAGGTAAAGTTCAACTAAATATCCAGTTATGATATCCAAGAAGTATGATCGTCGAATTCACATCCAAAGCCTTATCAAAGAAGGATGTATCTCCCCAAAGGGAGATAACACCTTTCAATGATAATTCTTCTAATATAATAACGACGATTATTCTTAAACTTTTCCCAAAAAAATCTAAGAAGACTTTAAAAAGATTAATTTTGAAATCAGGTGCGTGTGGTTCCAAATCACCTACGAGTGCAAGCCCTCGTAGTTAATTACATCGTAGGGAGACAGAGTCCCCTACGAAAACTCTCAATTAAAGTAATAATGAAATTTTGTTAGATTTTTTAAGAGTGATATAAAAAATGAATAGGATTTTTGGAAAATCAAAAGGGAATGGATCAAGATTGAACATTTATTAACAGAATCGAGGGAAGAGAGGTAGGGGACACCTTGAGATTCCAGAACCATCCGGAAGCGTCCCAACTTAATCTAAGTGTTGGGCTTTATGTTTTTGGATTGAAAGGAAACTTTAATTGAAGTTGAGCGTCTTATTAGAAATTTGGGATTATATTCCCGAAATTTGGGGTCTTATAGCTGAAATCTGCCCCGGATCCTAAGTCTAATTTGGACACTGGACCACAGTCGTCCAAACCTAACTAATGCAATGTAATGCCTGGACTTACCCCGGCCTGGATTGGGGAGCCAGCTAACCACCTAATCTATTTAAAAGAGATGAGTCCGATCTTTTATGAAAGAGTGGTAGGGACGTTGTACTTAAAGTTTTGGAGAGTTGGGGCCGACATCTAGAAATTTTCCTAATTGACCCCTTCGACTTATGTTCAAAAAAACATTTAAGAAAATCCCTAAAAGGGCTTTTAAACACTTGATGATCTGTCCTTAGGTCATTTATGACCTTTGAAACTGATCTCAAGGAGTTTGGGACTCATTCGGGTTTAAATTCTTAAGCAGCCCCTTAGTTGTAATAATTTGGTAATCCTACGATTATGTAAAACTTCCAAATTCACTACTCAATTTAGGAAAATTTAAACAATCAAACCAATGGCTTAATGGACTTCAATTAGATTTAGTGTTCTCTAAAAATAATTAAACCTCATAATTTGGTCAAAATCAAGGGTCAACATTTTAGGTGACTTTAGGTCAAAATCGGGCCAAAACTTCTAAAAATCAATAACTTTTGGTAGAGAAAACTCCAAATTGAGTGTGGCCACTATCTAACAACTCAATAATTAGGTCTAGTATTTATTAAAAATCTGAAACCCTTAAGATTAACTCTAATTTTAAAAATCAAATTTTGGCCTTTTTGTGTTAGCATGATCCAGATATGCCTTCAAAATCTATTAAACTCCCTCAAATCTGATTTTCTTTAATAGGATAATATTCTCA
>NW_021318852.1:7110634-7127172 GCF_001605985.2 Dendrobium catenatum
CTGTTATGAAGTTATATTTTGAGTTGGGATATTTAGGTCCAAATTTGGATTTCAAAGAGGAAAGGATGCCCTTTGGGGAACATTCCTTCTCCATATTGGAAATCCAAATTTGGAATCATACCTTTTCTATTCCCAAAGAGGAAAGAGTGGCCTTCCCCTTTGAAGGGAAGTGCCGTCTTATCCATTTGGATAGTTTACCAGAAGAATCCAATGAGTTTGAAGAAAAGGAGTTCAAAGAAAGAACAAGATTGAAGACTTGAAGATTGAGAATATCCCACACAAAACTACTTGCGTCATTACTAGAGTTAGAATCCGGGTTGTTGTCAGTGTGCCGGCCACTTTACTTTTCTACTAAATCTAGTTTTGTAATAAGAAGAACAACTTTGCCTATGGACATTATTGATATTTATATTATGATGTTGAATTGATTGCCTTAGGAGTACCTGTTTTCTTAATTTTTTGCGATTGTGTGCCGCTTTTTGTTTTCGCCTGGATACGTGAGACTCATAAGGTTATGAAATTTTCTACTCAAAATCTTAAATGTCTAAAAAGTTTAGTGAGTCCTAAAACATAGAAGATAACGAATCTGAATTAGTAGGGGATCGACCCCGGGGTCGCACAATTATCTCTGCATTATTCTTTCCTTGCTTTATACCCTTCCCGCCTGCGGGTAGCGTCCGGAGTAGTCTGACCTATGAGACGAGGTGCCGGACCTGGGGAAGTCCAGTCTTCTAAAAAATTATTTTATAAGTCTGTTTTTAAAATTCAAGCATATTTGATTTGGAAGTTGTCGACCAGCAGATGCATTGCATTTAGATAAAATTTAAAAGAGCAAATTTTAATGTATCAGCTTAGCATTAGCACCAACATTAATTAAAACTGATTAACCTTTGATTTTACCTAAAGACTAAGTTAGGACAAATCTAGAAGTCAATTTAAGAGGGTTTCAATTCTCATTGATTATGAGATTAATTAGGGACAATTATAAACATTTTAATATATTTTATAAGTTAAAGATAGTTCATTATCAATTGATTAGGGTTAATAGGCCATTTCTAAGAAGGATTTTTGAGGCTCCAACTTGGGGAACCAAATGAACTCCAAATTTGATAGAATTTGGACCATAGGATCACTTGACCCTAAGGATTAAACCCACCAAATTTGAGCTCAAATGGAGTACTCTAAGGTGGTTAACTAAACCACCCAAGGTGAGCTCTAAGTCACCTTCAAATCACTATAGGGACCTATCCTAAAATTGGATTGGGGCAAAATCAGTGGCTCTACACTCCTTATCCTACACATCATCATCACACAAAGAATCACACCCTAGATCCCATTGGATAGGTCTATACCCCATTTTGAATATAAGGGTCAAACCATGACCCTTAAATTTAAAATTTAGGGAAAGTGCCCTTGAACATCTTAAAATAGGGAGATAAAATTTGGACATGTCAAAGACATGTTCAATTTTAATCTCCCAAAATTCCAGGCCTGTTGGACTTGTATTTAAAGAGTAATTAAAGAAATTGATAAAATGCTCAAACATAAATTAAACCTAACATTGACCTAACTAGGGCCTGGAACCATGGGGTTTTTGTAGATCTCCCTGATTCCTTTCCAATGAGCCTAAGAACACCTAATTTGGACAAGTGTGGAGGGAGTTATAATTTTTTGAAGTTCCCTTGAATTTCTGGAATTATTAATTTGGCCATTACACAGTCAGCGCCCCTTTACACGCGTCGCGCGCCGATTGGCTGGGCAATCATTGGCGCTAACCGTTAACAGTCCGATTAACCACAGCCGTTGGATGGCGGATCGGACGGTTGGGATTAAACGTGCTCCGATACCGAAGGATCTAATCCGAGCCGTTGATCGGAATCAATGGCTGAGATTGCATCTTCAACCTCCCGCATGTATCCAAGACCGTAAGGCTTCTCTGGTGTGATCTGGGCGATCCCGCTGGCGAACTCTGATGAAATTTCACAGGAAGGATCAGGACAGTGGAAACCTTCAATCCAACGGTGGAGATCCGTTGGGATGAAGGTTTCCTTCACACTTGACCGGACTACCTAGCTAGGGAGCTCGGGATGGAGAGATTACCGTAGAGAAAGTCTCAATGAATGAGCTTCTCTATCAGGAAGCTTCAGGGGATGATGGCGAATTGATCTCCTTCAGACGTCGGGACTGGAGGATGGCCGGAGGTACGACTTCGAGCGGGATACCAGAAGCTTTCACGGGCGCTCGCTCGAACGGATGAAGGGATCGATCTGGGAGCTCGAAGGGAGAGCCTGGGAGGTCAAAGGAGCTCTGGGAAATGATTTTGAGTGATTGAGGATTCTTCTCGCAGTCTGGGGAACTCGAGCCTATTCGGCCACCTCTCGCGGGCTTGGACGGCCGAGATTGAGCTGGAGGGGGCCCGGATTGATGCCAGGTGGAAGATGGCGACGTCCTAGGGAGGTCGTGGGGATCAAACCGGTGGGCAGCAGCTTTGATCCAGGGGTTGTCTGGGGGGACCACCAGAACTCGTTTTCCATTGGTTCCGATTGCCGCCGGCCATGGTTTGGGTCGGGTTAATTGGGGGAGGCCAATGGGGACATGCTGGAGTCGAGGGTGGAGTCAATTTGGCCTGAGAATGTCTGGATTGAGTTAGTGGCTGGGTTGGACCCAAAACTGCTCAATTCGAGTCGAATTGAGCTTTATCCAGGTCAGGTCAGACCCTGGGTTTGATATGGGAGATAGGTCTGGGTCTGGTGCACCCAATGCAAGTGGCAATTGGAACCAATTTGGTCTGGGTTAAAAGATGGCTCGGGTTGATCCAAATCTGCTCAGTTCAGGTCGATTTGGTCTCAACACAGGTCAGGCCAAACCTTGGACTTGAGGTGGGAAGTGGGTCTGGGTCTGGTGGACCCAATGCAAGTGGCAATTGGATCCAATTTGATCTGAGTTGGAAGATGGCTCGGGCCCATGTGTTTTTTGGCTACTTTGGGTTAGCCTAAAACCTGACCCAAGTTAGCCTAGAGGATGGGCTGGCTGGAGGAGGTGTGTTGGATCTAGGGCCACCTATGGGAGGTGCTGATCAAGTTCAATTGGGCTTAGGTTAAGAATTGGCTCAATCCCAAGTGATCTTGGGCACTTTGGGTTAGCCTAACTCTTGACCCAAGTGAGCCCAAGGGTTGGGCTGGTCAAGGAAGGTGCATTGGGTCAATGGGAACCCAATGACACCTTGATTAGGATTCAATTTGATTAAGGTTAAGAGATGGCTCAAGGGAGACCTCTCTTTGGTCACTTGGGTCAAGCTATATGGCTAACCCAAGTGAACCCAAGGCTTGGGCCTCCAAGAGAGGTCTCTTGAGTACCCTAGGAGTCATCCCTTACATTCAAAAGGACTTGGAATGGACTTGATTCAAAGATTTAAAAGAGAGGGGGTGTATGGGTTAATGGGTCAAACTTGGTTGACTTGGTCAACCAGGTTGACCCAAGGTTTGGACTTAAGCTCAACAAGTTGGGTTTGATATTTGAAACTTGTTGAAAGTGGATTCAAAGAATTTGGAGTTGATTTGAGTTGAAATGGGCATTTGAAATCTCGTAGGGGTATTTTTGTTAATTTTGACCCATTGGTCAACTAGGGTCAAAAATGGGTCTGAAAAATGCAGTTTACTGCTCAATGGGTTACAATCAAGGGTCTGGAAGTGATTGGAGGCTTTGATGAGGGCTCCAAGATCAAAATCTTTAAGGTGTTAGGTCCAATGGCATAGGCTGTAAATATTTGAAGATTTTACAGCCTCTGGATTTTGATTTAGATTCTAGGGTTAGAGATCTCAGAATGAGCTCAAAATTGAAGGGTAACCTCCAGAGACATGTCTTATCACTTTGTAAATGATAGACCCTGAATCAGAGGTCATTTGATTGGGTTTTGAAATGTTTGAAAAATCCTTGAAAAAGGTCTTTAGGATAGGGCCTTAAGACTTTGGATTTGAGTCTGGATTTCTGGATTTGGAATGGATTTCAAGTTTGAATGATTAATATTGAAGTATCCAAATCATTTGCAATCATGTTTTGATTGTTAATGAATGGATAAGGTCAAAGCTAGATTAAAGGTAGGATCAAAGTCTAGATTGAAGTTTGGATTCTCAAGTTGATTGGGTCAAAGTTTGGATGTGTTCGAAGCTTGAATTAATTTGGATTTGAATTAAATGAAGTTTGAGTTTTGAATTGATCAAGGATAGGGGTTAATTTGAAGTTGGAGTTGATCAAAGGAAGGGATTGATTTGAGGTTGGAGTTGATCAAAGGTAGGGATTGATTTGAGGTTGGAGTTGATCCTGGGATCTAGAGGAATTCTAAGATTTAGGATCTAGAGGGTCTCTAGAATTTGGGATATAGAAGAATCCTAAGCTCTAGAGTAGGCCCTAACGTCTTGGATCTAGAAAAGAATCTTAAGCTCTAGAGTAGGCCCTAAGGTCTGGCTCTAGGAAAGAATCTTAAAGTCTAGAGTGGATCCTAGGATCTAGGATTGATCTGGAGTTTGGAAGGGCCTTAGTGACCTCATACAAAAATGAGGTCAACAGTAGGTGGGAAAAAAAGGATAAAACTGTGGTGTAAAGGCCAACAACACGGACACTGACTCTTCCGGGTTTGAAACTGATGATGTTGCCTTAATCACGAGACAATTCAAAAGCTTTCTAAGGAAGAAGAATAAGAACCATCATAAGTAGAATAAAGGTAAGGGTAGTAAAATTTTTAAGAATTCTAATGATATGATCTACTTTGAATGCAGGAAGTCGAGACACATTAAAGTTAATTGTCCTACACTTAAAGCTCACTCATGTAAGGAGAAGGGTGAGCAGAAACCCAAGTTCAAAAAATACAAGAAGAGGTTACAAAAGATGTTCTGGCAGATTCAGCATCGAACTCCTCTAAGACTGAAGATAAAGAGGAGACTACAAACTTGTGCTTGATGGAAGACGATCATCTTGGTCAGTCTGACCAAGAAGAGGTATATGAAAGAGGTATGTGAACTAACCTATGAATAATTATTTAAAGTTTCAGAACAAATTTATGCATCATATTGAAAACATAAGAAATCACATGCTAGTTTGAAATTAAAATTTTTAAATTTATAAAAAGAGTATAAGATTTTACTTAAAGATCATTCTAATATCAATAGCAATCACATGTCATTACTTGATGAGTTTGATACATTAAACAAAAAGAATATTGAATTACCTGATGCACATGATTCCTTGAAGTCATCTTATGATAAGTTAGAAAATGAGTTTATAAAATTAGAAAATCTCAAAGCTTTTAAAAATCACAAATCAACATTATATGTATCACATAACTTTAAAAGGAAGCATTACTACCCGAATAGATTAGTAAATCCTTTTCCTAGTGTTAGATATTTTTCATGTGGCATGTAAGGACACATTTCACACACTTGCATGATTTAGCATAGTACACAATGGCTGTGGAGATCCAAATTGTATGATTCATAGTATAATATACATGCGCATTGTTCTTTCCATAAGAAGTGACCCAAGCATGTTTGGGTTCCTAAATCTGACATTTGATGATTTTGTAGTCTTATTCTCATAAAAGGCCTCATGAGAGTATGAGGTACCTAGATATTAAATTCTCACAACATATGACTGGAGATCTTTTAACTGAGGCAAAGTTTCATGTTATTGAGGCGGATACCTCATACAAAGCTCTCTTAGGAAGGCCTTGGATTCATGAATATGGAATGGTGCCCTCTACACTGCACCAATGCATGAAATAAATGAGGAACGATGTAGAGTTTTCCATCCTTGGAGATACTCAACCTTTTACCGTGCATGAGGTCTTTATTTATGATGACACCGAGCATTACATGCCTCGAAAAGCTCGTAGACCTCCCCCTGCCCAGTCACCAGTGATACCCACTAGTGTTGTACAGGGTCCTGTGCAGTCACTTGCACAGGGTCCTACACAATCATTAGCGCAAGGTCCATCACAGGTTAGGATTAAGGCAGATGTTTCCACTGAAGGCCTTGATGAATCTTTACGATTTGTAGTCAGGCGCGATGTTCCCCCTAGTAGAGGTAGGGGATTGCGTGGTAGAGGTCAAGGTAGAGAGTCGGTTCGCCCTCCGAGGAACTTTGATACTCGAATCCCTCCTTCCTCGCACTTGTACACTTCCCCTTTGACTATTGAGTTCGACTCTGATGATGAGATGATCAATGTTCCTCATCATTTAGTTCCCTCGCCTGCCTTTAGTGTAGATCATAATTCCTATCCCACGTTCCATAGGATTTTGATACCGCAAGGTGGTCTAGTTGTTGATAATGATTCAGACGACGACGGAGATGTCGGACGTCAGACTACTAGCCAACAATCCCTTTCATGCCAGATGTACGGGATGAGAATTGAGGAATCTCCTCAACCTTCCCCTACACCTTCCGCCAGTGTTCGTGGTGCACCACCCTTAGATAGGCGCTCTATACAAGAGCTGCACACTCTCTATGTGCCACCACAATCTGCTTGGCATGCATCGTTCTTCCATAGTGTAGGTGTCCCACAGAGTATTGACATACAAGATCCTATGGAATCCACTGTTGTGGATGATGAGATCATGCCAATTCCCCGATACTTTTCCCCTGTTGTGGATAACTTTGTTGAGTGAGGCATTGTCCCTTCGACGTGGTCAGGTAGACAGGCACAACAGCAGGCCCGTATTTGGCGAACTGATTTTCCTCGAACCGGTCAGGGTACAGGCTATTCTCAAGAAGATCAGTCCCCTTCCACCAACATTCATGTTGTTTCTCATTCATATCTGGTTGTTTCCATCGTCGATGATGAAGACCCGAAGGAGAATGAGGATAGGGTCCTTGAAGCTCCACATGAATTCGAAGATGGCGCCAATTCTACCATGGATGAGTTGTGTGAGATCAATTTGGGCACTGAATCAGATCCTCGGCCTATCTTTCATAGTGCTTTGCTATCCGAGCCAGAGGCTCAAGAGTATGTTGCACTCATTTCTCAGTTTAAAGATTGCTTTGCCTGGAACTATACGGAGATGCCTGGTTTAGATCTAGAAGTAGCAGTCCACAAGTTAGCTATTAGTCTTGATGCAGTCGTTGTTAAGCAATCACCTCATCGAATGAGCTTAGAGATTGAACAACAGGTGATCGCCGAGACTAAGAAGCTTATAGAAGCTGGTTTTGTTCGTGAAGAGAAGTATCCCACTTGGCTTGCCAATGTTGTTCCAGTCCAGAAGAAGAATGGTCAGATCCGTGTCTGTATAGACTTCCGTGATTTGAATAAGGCATGTCCTAAGAATGATTTTCCTCTTCCTATCCCTGAGCTCATGGTTGATATTGCTTCATCCCATAACATTTTCTCCTTCATGGATGGTTCATCTGGTTACAATCAGATTAAGATGGCCCCTGAAGATGAGAAATTCACTGCATTTCGCACCCCTATAGGTGTGTTTTGTTACAAGGTGATGCCCTTCGGCCTCAAGAATGCCGGAGCCACCTATCAGCGTGCCATGACAGTCATTTTTGATGAGTTGATTCATGTGCAGGTTGAATGCTATGTGGATGATTTAGTGGTCAAAAGCAAGGTCCGTAGTGATCACCTCCGAGACCTACGAATTGTTTTCGAATGCTTGAGAAAGCATGATTTGAAGATGAATCCCCTAAAGTGTGCATTTGGAGTTAGTGCGGGGAAGTTTCTTAGTTTTATTGTTCGCTACCGTGACATTGAGATTGATCCCTCCATGATCAAGGCCATAAAGGACTTGAAACCCCCTAAGAGTCTTACCCAGTTGAGATCTTTTCAGGGTAATCTTGCTTTCTTGCGGAGATTTATCTCCAATCTTGCCGGTAGATGTCATCCCTTTACTGCTTTAGCAAAGAAGGATGCCCATTTCTATTGGGATAAGAATTGTCAGGAGGCCTTTGATAGTATAAAGTGCTACCTGACGAATCCCCCAGTGTTAGCTGCACCCATCGTTGGCAAATCGTTGATCCTTTATACGACGGCCTTGGATGAGTCACTTGGTGCACTTTTAGCTCAATAAAATGAGAAAGGCAAAGAGAATGCCTTGTACTACCTTAGCAGACGATTGATTCCTGCAGAGCTAAAATACCCGGCAATGGAAAAGCAGTGCTTGGCTTTGATCTTTGCTGTGCAGAAGCTTAGACACTACATGCTCTCACACAAGATCAGTTTGATTTCTCGAGTCAACACTTTGCAGTACTTGATGACTCGTCCGACTCTGTCAGGTTGTTTAGCATGTTGGTCAATAATTTTACTACAGTTTGACATTACCTTTGTCCCTCAGCGGGTCGTCAAAGGACAGGCTCTAGCTGACTTTCTTTCATCTCACCCGATCCCTGCAGATTCCCCACTTAATGACGATTTTCCTGATGAATTAGTCATGAGTGTGGAAGAGCAGGAGACCCCTACTTGGGAGTTTTACTTTGATGGAGCCTCTTCCATCAAATCACTACGACCTTATGAAACTCCTGTGATTAGGGTAGGTTTGGGGCTTGTTTTTGTGTCCCCTGAAGGCCATTCCCTTCATTACTCTTATAGTCTTTCAGAACCTCGTACTAATAATGAAGCCGAGTACGAAGCCCTAATTGTAGGACTTGAGTTGGCCATTCAGATGAGCATTGTGCGGGTGAAAATCTTTGGAGATTCCCAACTAATCATTAATCAAGTGGCTGGAATTTTCAAAGTTCTCAAACCTGAGCTCTTGCCCTATCACGATAAGGCAATGGAGCTCTTGTGTTTGATCCCTGAAGTGACTTTAGTTAGAGTCCCTCGATCTGAGAATGGTAGAGCGGATGCACTAGCTAAACTTGCTAAAGAGTTGGCTGACCCGATTGGAAACCCGGTGTTGATTGTTGTCTAGTATCGACAAGCCTTGTGTCCCGCGGACTTGTCTTCCCCCGATCAGACCCTCTCAGTGCTCGTTGTTGAGGAAGAGTCAGAATAGAGAATTCCCTTTATTGAGTACTTGAAGAGTGGTAAGCTTCCGGATGACCGCTCTCTTGCCGCTCAGATTAGAAAGAGAGCCTTGTCATTTTCATGTGTGAATGAAACCCTGTACCGATGCTCTTTTGACCAGATGTGGTTGCGTTGCCTCAATGACGAGGAGGCTCATAAGGTCATGGGCGAAGTGCATGAGGGACTTTATGGTGCTCATCAGTCCGGACCTAAGATGAAGGTCAGAACAAAACGTCTTGGTTATTACTGGCCAACTATGATCCGTGATTGCATGGAGCACGCTAGAAAGTGCCATCAATGCTAGATTCATAATACTGTTATTCACCAACCTCCAAATCCGTTGCACCCCACTATATCTTCTTGGCCTTTTGAGAGTTGGGGCACGGATGTAGTGGGTCCTATTGACCCTCCTTCCTCTAAGGGTCATAGGTTCATTATGGCTGCTACTGATTACTTCTCTAAGTGGGAGGAAGCCATCCCGCTTAAGGAAGTCAAATCAGAAGATGTGATGCGCTTCTTTCGCGATTATGTTGTCTACCATTTTGGTGTTCCGCACCATATAATTTCGGATAATGGCCAGTCTTTTAGAAGCACCAAAATCACTAGATTCGCCCGCCGCCATAACATAAATTGGCGTTATTCCTCGATTTACTACCCTAGGGCTAATGGTTTGGCTGAAGCATTCAATAAGACCTTAGTCCAGTTGATAAGAAAGATACTTGTGGAAAATAAAAGAGAATGGCACGATAAATTGCCTGAAGTATTATGGGCCTATAGGACTATATACTGTAATCCTACTCAGTGTACACCATATGCTCTAGCTTTTGGGGTTCAAGCTGTCCTCCCACTTGAGGTTGAGCTCCCCTCTTTGCGAGTGGAAATTAGCCATAATCTATCCCATGAGGATAGTGCCCGACTCTGGTTGGAAGAACTTGATGGTTTAGAAGAGCTTCGTTTACAAGCTTATCAAAACCTTAAGTTGTATCAGGCCCGTATGGCCCAGGAACATGATCGCCTTGTCTGACCCCGTGCTTTTCAAGTCGAGGAATTAGTCCTTGTCTTGCGTAGGCCTATCATCTCACGTCGTCGTCGAGGTGGTAAGTTTGAGCCTATTTGGGAAGGCCCATTCATTGTGGAGCAAGTATACAAAGGTGGATCTTATTTGCTAGTTGATGTGAATGGTGTTCATCCCATGCTCGTCATCAACGGGCAGTACTTGAGAAAGTACTATGCTTAAGTTTGCACATCGTAAGGGGCATCCCCCGCCACTTGTAAATATTCCTCTGTATATATACAACTTTAACGGATTTCTTATACTTTTCGACAGTCCGTGGCCACGACGATTTTTCCTCTACCACGTGATGTTCGTCATGCAAAGTATGAGATCATCCTTAAGGTTGTATATAAATACGCCGTAGGGATGTTTGTGCTTACGTTTACACTCACTAATCACTTTGATGTTGTAGTACAAAATCTCCTTTTTCAGTCCCCTTTTAAGGGTTGATTTCCCCCAGTTTCACGTATCACCTCCAAGTGTGGTCTGGGATATCAAAACTACTAACTCGAATTTCTCTAGAATGCGATACTGGGTCCATCCTTAATTTATATTTGTTAAATATAGTGATCTTGATCCATTGTCACTATATGGATTTTTCTACGAGTTTTATTGTGATATTCGTGTTCCTCAGTTCATTCATATGAGTTGAATGTGGCCTGGGTTATCAAAGCCAATGTTTAGTTCCTTCACAGATCCTGTAAATACCTTTCTCTCTCCCCAGTTTTCTTCATGTGGCGAGTATGGCCTTGGATATCAAAGCCAACAATTTTCCCCTCTTTATGTTCCAGTATACTTGATCTATATCTGTGAACATAATTAAAAAAAAAAAAAGAGGGAAGCTCTTAGTTGAGAATGAATTGGTTGCCCTTGTCACAGGTGGAACCCAGTTCTAAGCTCCAAGAGCCCAAAGTCCCTCAAAATTCTCTTCTTTTTATCTCCTTAAAGCAGTTTGTTGATTGCTTAGGAGATGACTTTGTGTTCATTTCTTATATTATGAGTATTCACTTATAACGGATAGATTTTTCCTCTCCTATAATATGATACATCTTGCTTCAGATGTTAGCATCATTCCTTAGTGGATTTTGATCTTCTGGTAGAAAGTCAATCCACTACTTCTTTTAGCAATACAATTTCTCATTGAGACCTTGCTTTTAGCTGTAAAGGTAGTCTCTTTGAATGCATAAATGTTGCTTGTACCTCTCACAGGGTCCCAACAGTTAGTATGGGTGTTACCACTGTGATCCCTTTTGCAATCATTAATGTTTGATATGATGAATGTTATTTTTAGTGGAAAATTTATCCCCTTGCCACTTCGCTTGATCTTTTGATATAACATTACTCTTTCTACTCGGTCGTTTATATGTTCCTTTGTTTAGAGAGATATATATCGATCGTTCATTTTGTGTTGTGCATGATCTCAATTTTACCTAAGGAATTTCTACTTGTATTTGGATTACTCATGGCCACGAAGATTTGTCCTCTACCATGTGGTAACTAAAATATGAGCTTGTGATTCCTTAGACGATGGATTACTTACTTCTTTGTCTTTCTCACAGCACCACGCACATAAGCGTTGGGTGGTTGTTGAACCCTTTCCTCTTTTGATCGCCGCAGCATATATGCCCGACGATATTAGAGTGTACTTTTCCTCTTTTTATAGCCGCGGCATATGCGCCCGGCGGTATTAGAGTGTACTTTTCCTCTTCTTATTGTCGCGGCATATGCGCCCGGTGGTATTAGAGTGTACTTTCCTCTCCTTATCGTCGCGGCATATGCGCCCGACGGTATTAGAGTGTTGAATTCCCTTTTTCTGGTTGAGAGAGCCCGACAGAGTCCCTGGGAGGCATTCCTCACCACCCTTTTCCTCTTCTTATCGTCACGGCATATGCGCCCGACGATAGTAGAGTGTACTTTTCCTCTTCTGATCGTCGCGGTATATGCGCCCGACGATAGTTGAGTGTTCTTTCCTCTTCTGATCGCCGCGGCATATGCGCCCGACGATAGTTGAGTGTTCATTCCTCTTCTGATCGCCGCGGCATATGCGTCCTACGATAGTTGAGTGTTCTTTCCTCTTCTGAACTCTGCGGTATATGCGCCCGACGATAGTTGAGTGTTCTTTCCTCTTCTGATCGCCGCGGCATATGCGCCCGATGATATTAGAGTGTTCTTTCCTCTTCTCATCACCTCGGCATATGCGTCAGGTGATAGTTGAGTGTTCCTTAACCCCTTTTCTAGTTGAGAGAGCCCGACAGAGTCTCTGGAAGGCATTCCTCACCACCCTTTCCTCTTTTTATCGCCGCGGCATATGCGCCCGACGATATTAGAGTGTACCCCTTCCCCTTTTTATCACCGCGGCATATGTGCCCGGTAGTATTAGAGTGTTTACTTTTCCTCTTCTTATTGTCGCGGCATATGCGCCCGGCGGTATTAGAGTGTTTACTTTTCTTCTTCTTATTGCCGTGGCATATGCGCCCGACGATAGTATAGTGTACTTTTCCTCTTCTGATCGCCTCGACATATGCGCCCGACGATAGTAGAGTGTACCTTTCCTCTTCTGATCGCCGCGGCATATGTACCGGACGATAATAGAGTGTTTCTTGTGGACTTTTTGTCTTTGCCTTAGCTCTATTCCCTTTGATTATGACTTGGCTATTTGATATGACTTCCAATTATTTCCCTTCTTTCCATATCATCTTAGATATCTGTCATAGGTGATCGTTGAATTCTATTTGTCTCTTTGAGATTTTATTCCGGCTTTGCTCGTGTGAGCACGAGACTTTCCTTCTCCTATCCTCCTGCTTTGGTTGGGCGGGAGATTAACTTGTTCTCTCTCTTTATTGATTTTGTTCTCATTAGTTGATTGCATTTTCTTAGTGAGTTTCTTTGGTTGGCCTTAAGGTTGTATCTTCCTAAAGTTAGGAAGGTCAACGCCAACATATACGGTTCACCTGTTGTTCTCCGCATATGTTGGGAGTCCGTTTGTTGACCTCGATTTTGGCTCGAATATGCTCGAGCACTTTTGATCGACTTAATCGAACCCCGTCGAGCCCAATTCGTGCTCGAATTGACCCAACTTGAGCTGGATTAGACTCGAATGTGTTCAATTAAACTCGATCAGTTTACTTTAATCATGTCGTACTTAATTTGATTTAAATGGACCATTATTTTGAACCAAATTTCGTTCGATCAAATCCGTCACGCCAGCTCGAACCCAAATGGACTCAAATTGAGTCAAATTCGGACTCGAGTTTAGCCCGATCTTAATCATTTAGTGTTATTCAGCTCAATTTAGCTTCACTAAATTCCATTTGACTTTCTAAAAGTTTTTGAATTCATTTCCTAGATCAGGAAATCATCCTGACGGCTGCGATTGCATAAGATCTTCGTCTCAGCCTAAATCCCGGGTCTCAGTGATCACCTGCGACTCGAGTAGACCTCGAGCGAAGAACAGGGCTGTTTTAAGAAGTTTTCGGAAGCTAGAGATCGATGATGGAAATGCGCGGGCTTCTTTTTTCGACAACGGATTTGATTTACTCAGAATAAGAGCTCCAAGCTTCGGTATTACGAAGGGCTTCTTCTCTCTCTCAATCTCACGCCCGACCTCTCACTCTCACGCGGCTCCCTCCTTTCCCTCACTCTCATTCTTCTCTGTTCGCAACCCCCGACCAAGCCCAGTCAAGGCCGAACGCCTCGACGTCGGCCTACCCTTATTAGTGAAACCCCATCCCGACGCCAGGACCGATCCCAACAGCAGCTCCCGCCGGACCTCCAGGACTGATCCCGTGGCCACGCTTGACGCCGATCCGGCCGAACGACCTGAAGCCCGTTCCGATCTCCAGGACCGAACCCGAAGCCATCGACTCGTCTTAGCCGTTCCTTTGCAATGTGAGTATCTCTCTCTTTCTCCTTCTCCTACTTCTTCTTCTCCCTTTCCTTTCCTCTGTGCCTCAATCTTCTTCCTCTATTCTAGCCACCATGATTTCCCCTCATCCAAATCTAGAATTTGGTGGGTGATTTTAGTTGGCAGCAAATCATATTTATATGGAGTTTTATCTTGGTTAAGATTGAAATGTGGATTGAAGCTTTGAGGTGTGTATGTCATCACACCTCTTACCTTTTTTTTATATTTTCTAAGTGAATGGATGAATGCAATGGCTCTTAGTTTGCACAATTGGTCTTGAGAATCATGAGTTGATTTACATTCCTATACAGCGTGTTGATTGATTTTGTTTTTGAGATGGCCAATTAATTTGTGAACTCACATTTGTTTTATGTCACATAATTTAGAGCTTAGGTGTAAACCACAAAATGCATAGAGAACCTTTTTTAATTTCCTACCATAGCATGCACATGAGGTGTTTGATGAAATGCCCTTTAAGGAAGCTTTTGACATTTGATTCATGAATCATGAAGATTTGAGCCATAATTTTCCCTTACATATTTGTGCTTATGAAATTCATCCCAAAATCTCCTTATTGTAGTGTTCAAGGCTCTTTTAATTAGCGATATTGGTAGTGAATTTTGAATTTCAAGTAACGTTCATGGTTATGTTATTTGAAGAAATCTACATGTAATTCTTTTTTTTTTTTACAAATACTCATGTGTTGCAAGGAGAGAAGAATTTTGACCCATTTCATTATGAGATGAGTTTGTGGATGGTTGGAGAGTTTTCTTTCTTTTATTTGTGCATCATTCTTACAAAGTCTTATGTTTGGGTGACTTTTCCCTTCTTTGTTTTATTATGACATTGTTGGCTCTCACTCTACGAATATGGGAGAAAGGGAATGAGATGTGCATAATACTTATGTGCTTAGGCTTCTATGTGTTCTAATAGAAATGTAGGCTCTCTAAAATTATTGTGGAAGTTTACTTGTGATGATAGTTTCTCAATTGTTATAAATGTGGTTTTGTGACTTTGATTAAGTTTGAAAGAGTTGAATGTGAAAATATATTTCAATTCAATGTACACATTTGATATTATGGGTTTGGTCGATTTGTTTTAAACTTACTAAATATGCCCACCTCATAAATTTCTTTCTTTCAAGGTGAGAGAGTTTAACATGTATGGATCTCTTTGTTTTTTTTTTTATTTACGATTTGGGCAAGTGAATGAATATGACCTACTTTAGAAAAGCATCTTTCTTAATAATAGTTTTCTTTTATGATGTTTACTATCAAAGTAGTAATGCATCTCACAAGTTTTGATCAAAGGGTGATGTTACACAAGCATAATTTTATTTTCTTCAAGCATCATAATTTAGTATTGAATTCAGTGTCTTTGCGTGGTAGTCATGAGTAGGAAATATGCTTACTCCTTATTGTTCTTATTTTCCATAAACACTTCCATCATCGAAAGCTTCATGAGGTACAATTAGTTTGGCATGAATATTGATGTTTTAGCTTTATGTTTGGTTGCGTTGTAATGGGTTTTGTCGGAAACAAATAAAGCAATTTTTGTCACTTCCTTCTCATGAGATATTTTACAAGACAATCATATGTCCCTTTTCTTTTCACTTGTGAGCATTTATAAGTTTTATTGTAAACATCTTTTGAGAAATGTTTGAATGTTTGCACTAAGTTCCTGTAGATGCATGTGTAAATCGATAGATTCCACATGGAAAGTGTTATCCAAATATCTTGAACTATTTAAAACTTTTGCAAAGTTTAATTATGTGTATTGATGTCTCTTATGGAGAAGGTTTATGTATGGCATTTGATTACATTATAATGTCTTTAGTAGAAGCATGTAAAGTGACTTAGCATATGCCTTGCAATTCCATTCGCAATTTTCAAGAGCATCTTTCCCTTACGCATATGACCTTCTTTTTAGAAGATTTGGAATGTTTCTTTTATGTCATATTTGGGAATGAAAGATTTTGTCTTTTTCTTACAAAAGAGAATGTTTGGAGCGTTTCTTTTATGAAGTTTTAAAGCGGTTTCTTGTTGGAAGGTGGCTTATGTACAAAATTTTATATTTGGCAAAGTTTTGACATTAAAGAATATTTGCATTCAAGAATATATTCCAATGTCATGTACGTTTTCGAAGAAGAGCAAATTCATGTGCTTATTAGAAAAATTATATGTTTGAAAATGTTAAGTATTTATGCCGAGATCAACTCCACATACAATGTGAAAGATTTGAATAGTTGTAGTTACTAAAGTTTTATCTCTTGTGATGCATATACTTGGTAGATCTTGTTGAACTAAAAAAAAAAAAAGAGAAGGTTTGAACTATGAGTTGGCATCTTCCATAGAAACTACATAAGTTACTTTTACACCCAAATTTTGTTCTAAATGTCATTCATCGATAAAGTTTGTGAATTTGGTTGTATAGGCTTACTTTGTTGGCATGAATAAATTTGATTGTTGCTAAGTATTGTGTTTGTTGTTCATCTTAAGACAAGAAAACCTTTGATACCTGAGAAGCATCTATCGAAATGTTCATAAGCATCCATAATTCATTGATCGGCTGGGTGATCTTGCATC
>NW_021318852.1:7127603-7135834 GCF_001605985.2 Dendrobium catenatum
CCGTTTCATTGCTCTAACAAGAAGATAACTGATCTGATCGTCCCGTACGAACAATGTTCGTCCCGTACGATCAGTACTAAAACTTTTTCAAGATTTCCTTTAAGTGTGTGTAAATTTATTCACTCAATTACAATCACTCCCTCTCAAATTTAATTCAAATAAAAAGTACAAGCTTCAAATTCTCAAAGTATCTCATGCTGAATTTGATTTTAAGTCTTCGTAGTCTGGAGTTCGATTTTCCTGAAATATTAGTACACACAAGAGCAGAAACAAATCTTCCAAAAAATGTTAGGAGATTACAACACATAAAATAATAATATTTGGAATCATCAAAACTATACAAGTTGCAAGAATGTAAAACATGCAAATAGCAACTTTCCTAACAGTTTTTACTGTTTATAACTGTCTAAATGGATTTGGGAACAAGTAGCATGCAGATTTTTCATTGTTTTTAGTTGCCGAATTGTGTTGGGAATGA
Organism: Dendrobium catenatum; assembly: GCF_001605985.2. Classification (NCBI taxonomy): domain Eukaryota; kingdom Viridiplantae; phylum Streptophyta; class Magnoliopsida; order Asparagales; family Orchidaceae; genus Dendrobium; species Dendrobium catenatum. The sequence continues at coordinate 7,128,082 of NW_021318852.1, forward strand.
TGCAAATGCAGTTTCGTTATTGTTTTGGCCCTCAAATTGTTTAGGGGAATAAGCTAAGGGCAGATTTTTCTATGTTTTGGCACAAAGCATGTTTATAAGTTTAAATTAGAGCATCTTCTAAAACTCTGGATGTTATGTAGTGTAGGATTTGGAAACCCTTGCTTTAGAAGTTCAGTGTTTCATATCATTGGAAGCATGTTTAATTATAAGAGCTTGCAAATATTGAAATATTTCTATGCTTCCTTCTCTATTTGATGGAGTCTTGTATGAAAGGCTAGTCAGCAATTGCATTTGAAATCTCATATACCTTTTGTTTCAAACATAGACTTGGCATGTAAAAGATTTAATAATTAGGGAGTAGATTGTATTAAACAGTTCGAGTTGAGAATGTATTGGTTACACTTTAGCAAGTTGATGTGAAATGCAATAGTTTAACATTACCTATTCTCCTCTATTTCAAAGTCTTTAATGGGATTTATATAGATTTGTATTACAATGAGGCTCTTTTCTTGTCATTTTGGTAAAGTATTTGCATCAAATTTCATGGATTTGGTCGCTAACGAAGATTGTTTGGGAGCCTTTTGGAGGTTTTTGCGAGTTCTTTTTGTATTGAAAGGTTTTGTGAACTTGCTTTCTGTAGGAAAAGATTCTATTTTGCTTATGTTGAGATGGCTTAGCATTGGTTTTAAATCGATTTTGTTTTAAAGGGTTTTATACGGTGAATTTCGTGAATGCTTTACAATGAGGGGTTTTATAAAGCCTCCTTGTTGGAAAGTTTTATATTTTCATACCCCACTCCAAATGAAAGGAGAGGCACTTGATTATGGGTTGTTGGGTAGGATTTTGTGTTAAAAAAGGGGGATTTTAGAAGAAGATTTTCTAGAGTTTTTGTGTCAGAAAAAAATGAAAAGAAAGAAGATTTTGGTATATAACTTTTGGGAGGTTTTGTGTAATAGTTCATTTAGAAGTTCTTGCGAGTTATTTTGAGATCTATAATTTTGTGGTTAGACTTATTTAGTAGGATCTTTTAGTGTCTTTTGGGTACAAATAATGTTTTCTCATTTGGGTTAGATTCCCTTAGTATTTATTTCTATAAGATGGATTTTGGAGTTTGAGATATTAGGGAGCTTCGTGTTGGAAAGTCTCTAGTGTCTTTTTGGGAGTAAGATAATCCTTACTTGTTTGAGTTAGATTCTTTTAGTGTTATCTTGTAAAAGAAAAGAGACATAGAGCTTTGGATAAGCCTGAAACAGAAGAGAGTTTAGTATTAGGTTTAGTTTTAGAAGCTTATTCCCTTAGTTGCTTTGTGTCTTGTCTGTAGTGTGTCATAGGTAGATGTCTCAAACATATCAAGTGCCTCATTTGAATTGTGGGAACATTAAAGAGCATTGTTAATGTTGCTTTAGGATACACTTGTCTTTAAAGAAGTGTGTCCAAAACAACAATGCCTACATCCCTTTTATATACGATTTTCATTCTTCTTCTTTTTGTTGCTTTTAGTTGTCTTTTACTTCACCGTTAGCTTTCCTTGTTGTTTCTTTTATGCTTTGACACTACGCACTTGCAAAACGAGAAGAACCCAAAACACAAGTAGCTCAACCGGTGACAAAAAAGGTACGTTCTTTTCTTAGTGCATTTTCATTTCCTTATATAATTATTTGCTTATAGAACTGCTCTAATCCACCTTTCTTCTATGTTTTGCGAGGTACCATTTGGAAAGCAATGGATAAGGAGCACTGGAGTACTTGGAGAGAGAGCTAAGACAATCGGATCCGAGTATCAGTCGCCCCTATTCATTCCGGTAGGGGCGCTACGGGCGGAACCATCGGGTCGTAGCCCCCGGTGCTGTAAGCTTTCTTAAAAACTTAGAAAACCTTTAGGGGCCTAGATGTTTGTATGCCTCCCACCCTTAGGGCCTTGTAGAAACTTCAATTATATATTTAGGATTGCTTTTACTTTCTTTTTTTAGATCCCTAAAACCTTGTGACATCCATATAGAGGTCTTAGGAATTAGAAAACAACATCACTTTTGATCCTACAACACTAGTGACATCTGAGGACAAAAACTAAGGACCGAGTCTTAGAAAATATAGACTCAGGGTGCATGTTCCCTATAGGATAGAAACGTTAAAATAAAAATTTAGTGGCATGTTTTCCTAGATTTTGACTTTTCTTTAATTCACTAATAATCAACCAACCAATTTTAATCTAATTTCTAAAAACTTATTAAAACATTTAATTCTTAATCAATTTATTATTAACATTTATAACTATTGAATTCTAAATCTAAAATGTAAACCTAAATCAATTCAACTAATCTATAATTAACTTTTAACCCACCTAAGATTTAAAAGAGGTAGATTTAATTAGGAGATCAAATCCTAAATTAAAATTCATTAGGATAAGATACTTATAAATATCAAACCTTAGAATAATTTCTAAAATCAACCAACAAATGTGACTAATAAAATACTTAATCTACCTCTTTCTTTTCTTTTCATAACAAAATAAAATAATCCAACAAAGTTAATTATCACTGGGTAATCCAGGCCTACGAGGCTATTAAGTTAGCCCCAAGGAGGGTGAAATAAACCTCACGGCCTCGGTGTGAAACAAAGGTGGTGGTTAATCAAACACTAAAATAAAACATCTTAAAATACTAAGATTTGAATTGTAACTAAAATTTCCTTTTGCCCCTTTTAACAAATATAAAAAATACAAACAACTCTTAACTAAACTGTCCCATATAGGACCTACAAAAACCACACAACTTTCACACACTTAGATGAGTTTTATAGGACACAACTATTAGCTTTAGGTTAGCTTGTTGTTCTGCTTTTCTTTTCTGTGCTGTGTTGTGACGCTCTGCATGTGACCTGTGTGCTGTTTATTTTTGCTACATGTTGTAGCTTTTCTGTGATGCTTTTCTGTGACGCTTTTTCTGCTCTTTTCTTTTCTGCACTATTGTTATGAGCATTAGAATACCCATAAGTTAAGCACGCTTTTTCATATTAATGTCGTCTTCCTGCAGGTGGCCATGCTTACACAGCGCTAAAAAGGGGGCTAAAGTTAATAATGTCATTTATAATTGCTTTAGGTACCTGCTTCAGCTGCTTAGCCCCCAATGATTAGAGTACGGCCAAGTGTGATTTATTTTTCAGCATTTTCATATATATAACTGCTTGGATGAATTTTTATTATAAACTACTTAGGATAACCCCTGCAGGAGAGTCTAAATTTTCTATTTTCAGTAATGTAATGTATTTGATAGTAAATGTTATGAAAGTCATTAAAATGAGGCATTTTAAATGAATAGGAGTCCAAAGGAAAAAGAAAACCCCTACAAGGGGGTTTTCTTTTTTATTTGGGCATCCTTTTGGAGGACCCACTACGAGGAACTAAAAGGAGCGAAGATGATCCAAAGACGAATCAAGATGAAGATTGAAGATAAAAATGTCTCATTTTAAAGATTTGCGTCGTTCCCGGGTTATTGTCGGTGGAGCCCGGCCGCCATTACTTTTCTGTACTCTGAGATGTAACATTGTATGGCACTTGCCATGGACATTCTTTTTCATGGGATCTTATTTTTGCTGTTGTTTGTTTACTTTGTTTGCGCAGTAGAATCAGCATGTTTTTTATAGGTTTCTTTCTTGCATGTGCTTGTGCCTGACCGTTAGGCTCTTTTAGGGATAAAAATTCTTCTACTCATAATTATTAAATAAAAATTTAAGAATAACTCACATAGAAATATAACGATTCTAGGGAATAGCCGGAATCGTCCGGGGTCGTATACATGCATTCTCTCTCCTTTTAGACAACTTCCCCGCCTGCGGGTAGAGTCCGAATAATCTGGCCTATGAGGATGAAGTGCCGGACCTGGGGAAGTTTAGTCATTCTTAAAAATTATTTTATAAGCCTTTTTTTAAAAATTTCATACATTCCTGATTTGGAGACTTTGACTAGCATAAATTACATTAGTAACTAATAAAACTTAAGATTTAATTGCATTAGTTTTAGAAGCATTATACCACTCATAAGTGTGGGATCACTTAGGAATTTCTCTAGTTATCGATCCCAAATTTCAATGTCTAACTACCTACCCTTGTTCATATGGACCGGACACTAACATCCCTAATCGAGAGTTTTCTTAGATCAAGGTCTAAGATGTAATTAACTACGGGGGCTTGCGCCCGTAGGAAATCGATCCCCACAATCAAATAAACTCTATTCGATGCTGATGTTTCTAATAGGGGAAATCTCGTAAACTTTTGGGTTATAGATATTATTATCCATCGAGGTTGGTAGGTGAAAGCCGCTATCCTCCATGGCTAATCATATCTATAACTCCATCTGCTCTTTCATCGGCCTGCTTGTGTCGATTGTAAAGGTCTACGACCATTTTGTCCTACGGGACAGTGTGATCGTACTCTTTGCATTCGAACCGCACGAGCGGAACCCTTTCGGAGACCCACAACACCAAGTTGAGATTTTATAAAATGTCCATTTCTAACAAATTTTTATATTATCAAATCATTTCTTCCTCCCTAAGGCATCCAGCTAGAGAGAGAAAGATGAGATTTTAGTAAGAGAAAGCTAGGATTTAGGTGACTAAAGTTTATTTTTTTATTATCAGACCAGCTCTTAAAAATGTATAGAATAAGTTATGTTACATTCAGCCTACCTCAATTTTTAAAAATGCATTAATACTAGGATTTTCTTAATTAAAATTATAATTTCATATTATAAAAATAAGGATAACTTTATAACGATTAAACTTTCATTGTATAATTTTTTATATATTATAGAGCTAGTCATTCTATATTTTAAGGATTTTTTAGGAAATTTACACTAAGTAGTTTGAAAAGCAAGTTATTTTATTTATCTATAAAATAATTCTAACCCCAAAAAATAATATTGTAGCATAATTAAAGCTTCAAAATAGTATTTTGAATAATCCCTAATGATCTGGTAACATTCTTGACTTAGAAAATTCTTCTAACTAGTAATTATATTGCCCATCAATAAAAATATTGGTGAAATTCTAAAGTTAATTTATTTATATTTCTTTTATTGATAGATATACTTATCTACTTGAAATATATGATTCTGAGGAGAAATAATGTATGGTGGAAATTTTGGTGTTGAATGCACAAAGAGCTATAAGGGCCTAAATTTTTGAATAACTGATGTATGCTAGGCATTGGGAGACATAAGGGTATATTTTCTGATATGCTAGCATAGTGAGTCATAAAGGCATATTTCTGATGGAAGGTATAAGGGCCTGAGAAAAATCTTCTACTCTTTTGCTCTAATATATGGAGTTCTTATTTATTTATTTTTAATATACAATTTACTTTATTTTAGTTATTTATAAGCTATATTCTACTCAGTATAATGCTTTTTCATTAGTTGTTCATTTATTCATTTAATATGCCTAAAGTGTTCTTTATTAAAAAAAATTTGATCGATGGATGTAACATATTGAGTTGTGTTGGCTCACATGTATTTGACATTCTATTTTAGATGGGGGGGACGTGAATGAGTCAGTTGAGTAGCTATGGTCTCAAGTTTTAATCAGTCCTAGTTGTATATGTAATTTTCTAAAAATTTTGGATTCATAGTCATTTGTTTATTTACTCTATTATTGTATATAGCCCTATACTGTAGGAAATAGATTTTATTATAAATATATTTTTATTGATGATTGAAAAGAAAGTTATGGATAACTTTATTTTATTATGCTCATTGAAAATTAATTAGAAGATATATGATATGTGTAATTTAATAAGAAATTTGAAAGCCCCAAAAATTAGATGTTAGGCTCGATCCATCAAAATTTAACTTGATAGGACATTTTATCTATGGGTCCTATTGGGTTAGGTTGTGACAGTCCCTTTTTAGTATCAGAGTTATGATTTTGGAGATTAATTGCAGAATAGAGCTATAGGAATTGATATATAGCCAAGTGAGATAATATTTGGTAATACCTTGACATTAATTTATGCTTATTTTTATGTGCATGTTTGTTCAACTATATATTATATATGGTTATTAGATGGATCCATTAGATCCCAATATGATGGATGGGTAGAGTGCTAATAAGGTAGCACTAGTACAAAATACTGCTACAATAAGTTCTAATTCCATTTCTCAGTTTGTCATTCTAATAGCCAAGTTAATGGGTATGGCTTAGAAGGCATAATTTTTTATTAAATTTTATGAATGTTAATAAGAGCTTAAATATATATTATTAAAGGGTTAAAACCATCGAGATTTACGAGGGGTGTGTATGCCACCATCCACAAAGTAGCAGAGGGACTGGGCCATGCCCAGAAGACTAGAGAGACTTTTTGATGGGCACAAACCATCGCACTCCTCATTCAAGGAAAATCATTGGCTAAGGTGGGAGGTTGTGAGTCGCATGGTGGTTGGGAAATATAAAGCAAGAAAGTTTTAGGCACCAGAGTCGTATGTAATTCCTTGATCAGTTGGTAGAAATTAATATAATTACTATAATATATATATACATATATCACTATATATATATATATAATATTATACCAACTATCGATATATAAATATATATATATTAACATTATTTATACCTTACATTTATAATGGTCACATAGATTTAATAAGACTTTTTTGAGTTCGGTTCTAAGGAGAGAGTAGTTTATCACATATATAAGGTAGAATTTAAATTACCATTAGCCAAGGTATGGCTATTGCAGATTTTTACACAACTATTATCAGAGAAGTGTTATACGGTTTTTGAGAAATTTTCAGGATATTATTTATAAAGTTATATTTAGGTTTGAAAGGTTATTTTTAAATGAAATCAAAGTATTTGTTAAAAACTAATAAATGTTTTTTATTAAAGATTTCCAAGGATTTTTTTAAATTACCGATTTCAACCCTCCTCCTGCTGGTTTAAGTACTTAGGTAAATTGTGTAGGTCGATCAACCTATATGGAAACTTTCTTCAAGTGGATCAAGAGGCTTACTTCAAAATTTAAAGTTATAGATTGCTTCTTATAAAGAAAAATGATTATCATGTTAAATTATTGAATAACTGGTAGACACAACTGAAGATATTCAAAGTCGTAGACCTCCATAGCTTTGATAATATCGCTTTCCAATTTTTGGGAAAATATGAATGCCTAACTTTTCTCTTTTGCATATGCTACTATCAACATGTGGGATTTTAAGTATCAGGATGGTACTAGGGCCACTACGAACTTATATACATGACATTAGAAACTAGAACACGCATCGAATTTTGTAGACTAGACAAGTAGGAAGAATGGGACTATCTGATCAGCAATAAATAAATACTCAAAATACTTTAAATATTTCTTTTCTTACTTTAAATTATGAAGACTAACAGCTTTCTTCTACTTAAAAAGTGAGAAAAGAATTTGGGGAAATCGTCTTTGTATCTCTAACGAAGGTACTAACACAGTCGAAATAATCTATAATTATAATATTTTGTTACAATGATTATGAATTATTTTGCATGAAAGAAAAATGAAGTCTAATTATGACATGCACATATGTTTGCAACTCACATATCGATGACTTTCCTTGCATAGCATTAGTAGGGACAACATGAATGTTGAAAAAAGTTTATAAAATACTTTGTTGATTTGCTCTTTCGTACTTCATATTATGCTAAAAATAAATGCTATTACAGGAGTCTAATAGGATTTTAAAGTGTAATTATATTCAAATCTTCTGGATCACTAATTAGCTT
>NW_021318852.1:7140128-7256878 GCF_001605985.2 Dendrobium catenatum
AGCCAAGTTCTCCGCTCTTCTCCGCGCATGGATTGTTGCGTGCCCACGGCGGTAATGGAGATCTCCACTTGCTTATTTCAAAACTTCAGTAGGGATTTTTCTTGTTTCCCATTCTTTTTAATTCCTTTTCCAGTAAATCAATTCGTTGTTGCAGGCCTATTTACCAGTAACTTGTACGAGGAAAGGCAATAACCGAGAAATGTTGAAGACTTTCAGACATATCTGCTTTGCCAAAAATCGTGGATTTGGTACCGATCCCACAAAGAGAAGGAAGGTTCGTTTTTTTATAGGTTTTGGTTTGAAGGACCGTTTTTTTTTTTCCGGTTTTGTTAAGAACATCTTGTTAACTGCCTTTGGGCAGTAAAATAAACGGGAAACAATAATTTTCTTGATTCTTCTAAAAAATTACTTTATAAAAGTTATTTTTTTTTGAAAAACAGAATTAAAACTGTGGTTTACAAATGACTTTAAAAAAAGTTTGACTATAAAAACAGGGAAAGTATGAGCTGCTCCAAATGAAACCATGAAGTGCTTAAGCTATGCTGTTTAGGCTCCGTCGAGTCCATCGAACTTTCAAACTGCGTGTTGAGATTGAGATTAGTGCCTTATAGAATTATTCATAAAATTTTGTTCAGAATAGTTGCTTTGGAGATTAGGGATTATAAAGAAGATGAAGAGAAAGAGGGAAGAGGAATTAAATGAACAGTCACAAAATGGCGAAGGCTTCTTTTCTTATTTGGTCGCTAAGTCAATTCGTGCACTTGGAGCACTTTGTATTTGGGTGATTTTTCTCCTATTGTTATTCGTAGAGGTCATTAGGGTCTTAAAAGGCCAAAAATTCACTCTATTATTAAAAGGGGCATGAATAAGGAACATAGGAGCACACATCACGCAGAGCTCCAATGCTCTTCCGTAAGTCCATTATCACTTGTACATCTTCCTGCTGTGATCAGGTTGGCTGATGATAGAGAGGACTTGTTGTTTATGGCCATTGCCAAGATGTTAGAGAGTGGTGGCCATGTGGAAGTTGTTGAGAAGTAGGTACGGTAGGATGGATATTTACTCATCGTTGTGGAGGCGCCAATGAGGAGTGATTAGATGTTAGCAATTGAGTGGCCTCAATGAGGAGTGATTAGATGTTAGCAATTGAGTGGCCTATAGGGCAGTATGGATGTTCACGACAGTTATGGAGGCATTGGAGGGTAGTGGCCATGAATCAATTGCAAGGAGGTAGACTTGGTTTTGATTGACTATAAGTTGTCGGGGTATGTTTTTCTTAGTCTATCAGGCGTTGAGAAGGTTACCATTCTTATTTAATTGTTAGCTTTTTGCGTTGGTTATTTAAATTTCAATTATGACTACAAAATAAGATGTTAGTTAGTTAATGATAGATGTTGCTTGAATTTAAAATTGTATAAATTATTTCACGTGTGTAATCTATATTTAAAAAATAATTTATTTATTTTTATTACATATCTGTATCATTATTATTTTATTTAAGTAATAAGTAAATAACTTTATCAAGGTTCGACTCTGGGTTAAATTTCGGGTGAACCATCAAACCTCAAACTTCCCTTTTTCTATTTCAATGCCTAATCCAATTTGCGGAACCGTTCTATTACCTTGTTCACTCATTATACTAACTTTTTGAGGTAGAACAATATTCATCATTTTGTGAAGATTGAAATGTAGTGGTAGAGGAGTAGAAAATTCCTTTTCTCTTTGATGGAAGTCTGATTTATCTATAGTTTTTTTTTCCTATTCATTTCTTTCTCTTTCCACCTTAGAAAGTTTTAGATGCTTTACTTGGTCAAAGATATGTAATGCATTCCTTAGGAAATAAAAGTATAGAAATCAAGTTACTTGATTTTACCGGTCATTAAGTACTTGATCTAATTTAGCTAATTCTTATACATTGCTTTGATTTTTCTTTAGGAAAGTATAAAGACTCCAAAGGAGAACGTATCTACTTCATCCGATCCAAGGTATCTTGAAGGATTGTTTTATCTTGTACAAGATCTCATGAATTTCTCCAACATACTTCACTTATTCAGTTTATTTATATTTCACTATTCTGTTGCTTATGATTATGTGGTATATTACCTTTTTATATGGCTTGAAGTGCAGTTAATTGTACATAGGACCTTTCTAAGAACTAATGCAGATGTCTTGTACGATAAGGTTTTTTTTTGTCTTGGTTCATGGAGATTTATATATGTGGATCTTGTAGATTTATATACTTGGATCTTGTGTAAAAGATTAAATGGCTCTAGACTTTTCAGGTGTGCCTATTTTAGTCCCAGATTTTCAAATGTATTCAATTTAGTACCTCAACTGATCACATATGAACCAAATTGCTCCTATTGTCAACTTTGCCATTTCCTTGGATGGAAATTAGTTGAGAGAAGCTTTCCATGCAGACATTTTGAATGTTTAAAGGTAATCTCACTATTTAATATTTAGTCAAAGTAATGTAATTGATCACATGAAGTCCAAAATACCCTCATAGAAAGCATTCCTCCATCAAATTTCATCCTAAGAAATGATAAATTTTATGTTATAATTAAATTGGTTCAAATTTGATCAATTGAGGAGCTAAATTGAACACTTCAAACAGTCTAAGATTAAAATGAATACATTTAAAAAGTTTATTGATCATTTTGGTCATTTATTATGTGGACCATACACTTGTTGCTATTGTTTCTCAAAATTTGTTTGGATTCATGCCATGTAGGTCTACTTTGGAAGCTATGCAATTGTTGAGAGGTTTGATAGAGAATTATGAGAAAGTAAGGAGGATCATCGTATGATATTTTATTGATTTAGAGAAAACATATGATAAAGTTCTAACAGATTTGATCTGGAGAGTTCTAAAAAAGAAAAGAGTTTATTATGCTTATATTCTAGTGATTAAGGATATATAAAAGAGCTATTACTTATGTTAAAAAGTTAGGCGGTTTGATCAAATATTTTCCTATTTCAGTTGGATTACATCAAGGATTACCTTTAAACCCATATCTTTATGCTTTGGTCATGGATGCTCTTACTAGACATTTGCAAGAGGATGTACCTTGTACCTTGGTGTATGCTTTTTGTTGATGACATCCTTCTTGTTGATAAGATTAGAGATGGAGTTGTTGAAAAACTTGAATTATTGATGTCAATCTTAGAGTATAAATGTTTTTGTTTGAGTAGATTTAAAATCGAATACATGGAGTGTAATTTTTGTAGTAATTGATCTAGTGGTGGGATAGTGACATTGGACGATCAAGCCATAAAAAAAGAGTGCACATTTTAGATATCTTGGGTCTATTGGTCAAAGCGATGGTTAAATAGATGGATATATTATTAGATAATTGATGTTGGATGGTTGAAATGAAGGAATGCATTGGGCTTGTTATGCAATAGAAAAGTACTATTCAAACTTAAGAGAAAATTTTATAAGATGGTGGTGAGACCTGCAATACTTAATGGCATAGGGGATGTTAGAAGTGAGGTATAAAATTAAGTGTTGCAGAGATGGGGATGCTCAGGTGGATGAGTGGCTTTGTGAGAAGAATGCGAAATGAGTATAAGCATGAAAAGATTGGAGTAGCTCTTGTGGAAGAAAAAGATTAGAGAGGTTTCCTTAGATAGTTTGGCCACATAAAACTTTGGCCTTCCAATGACCCTATTAGGAGAGTAGATGTATTATATTCGACCAATGTTAAAAAAGGTAGGGGTAGAGGTAGACCTAAAAAGACTTTGTTAAAAGTATTAAAAAGGACATTTTTTTATTAGATTTAAATGAGAATTTAACTTTTAATAGGAGACAATGGAGAAAAAGGATTCATGTAGCCGGCACCACGTAGTAGGATAAAGGTTTGTTGTTTTATGTGGAACATACATGTTTAAATTTAAGGTTTAAACTATGTAGGCCTTGAATTATTGTAATGCAAGTTGAAGTTGATCTTTCTTTCCTCCTCTATAGATCATGCTATTATCTTTTCTATATAGAACAGTTCATATGATATTGCTTTAACGCTGCCTTTAACATATGATTTATAGTTGTGACTTTGATAGCAACTTCACAATCTCAATTACAGCATCAATAACGAGTTCTACTAAAGTTAATATTCCCATCTGCAATTCCAATCCACTTTTTTTTGTTTTTCTTGTTACAAGTCCATGAATTAGATGTGTTGAAGGATGTGAAATAAATCATTAGAGTTCCAAGTTGATGACATGATATGAAGAATATGCATGATAATGCTCTCAGAACTTTTGTAAATCTAACCTTGAATAATAAAATTGCAAAACTAACCTTGAATAATAAACTAGCCGTCGGTTACTACAAGTCTATGGTGGAAAACTAAGCTTGGCTGCTTCTCTCCTTTTTTTTACCCACCAAATGAATTTATTCACTAATCGGGCCAAAAGAATCAAGGGAAAAACTATCATCCTTAAATTTGCTCAATTAGAAAGTTTAAAATCTGTCTTAAATAAGTACTACAAGTTTCATATGTCTTCCACACCCAATTCTGATCAAATATAGCTGCCATTTTCTTTAACCCCCAAATGTTATTTTTCTGTATAAATGACAAGGGGGTATGAGTGAGATTTGTGTAGTAATAGATGTAGTTGGGTTTTGTGACTTTGATCGATCAAGGTTGGAGTAGCTCCAGTGGCATATAAGATTAGAGAAATTCGCCTTAGATGGCTTGGCCACATAAAACGGCGGCCTACCAATGACCCGGTTAGGAGAGTAGATGTATTAGATTTGACCTATGTTAGGAAAGGTAGAGGTAGACCTAAAAATACTTGGTTAGAGAATATTAGAAACGACATTTCTTTATTAAATCTAAATGAGAATTTGACTCTTTACATGACACAATGGAGAAAAATGATTCATGTAGTTGACCCCACGCAGTGAGATAAATGCTCGATGTTGTTGTTGTTGCTGCTTGTTATAACAACTGAGGTGACATGTGGCACAATTTTAATTAACATGCACGTTAGTCTTATTCAATTGTGGTGCTCTTTGTCCTATTAGGGGAAGCAATGATATGTACTTAATAAATATTGGTCTTTACCCTTTAATTCTAAATTATTTACTATTTCTCAATTGACCAAGTTTAAATTAGCCTTTATAATTTTCGTTAAACCCTAATTGGGAATTCTTTTAGTAAGTAATCTGCCCTAAGTGGGAATTGCTTGGAGCATCTTTCTTGCTAATTCCAAGTTTTTTTTGGGTATTCTAGTACTTAGAGTCGGCATTTCCTTACTTGTATAACTTATGTAATAAAATGGTCAGACCTCTTTACTGTAGTCCAATTATTTAGCGAACACTTCATAGTAGCTTATTTTTAAGAAATGCATATGTATAGAAATTATATTATGAAATAAATAAAATTGTATAATGCTAAATATATTTTTACACTAATTATTTTCATGGTGCACAATAGCTTTTAAATATATTGCATCTATTTATAATGTTATATAATATATATAATTTATTAAACATAGCAATTATATGTAACTTATAATGTAATATATAAATTTAAATTATCATTGATATAAATAGTGAAGCAAAGTATACAATAAATTGTTAAAATCCCAACTATTCCTTGACACTTGATCCCACTACCAGGATGAGAATCTGTGAGAGGCTCATCTGGATCACGCCAATCTCTGTTAATCCTAGCCATATGATGCAGGACTACGTATGAATGCAATCAATTCATTAGGAATTTGCACAACTCTTTATTAGAAATAAAATGAAGAAACCACTAGCATCCTAAAACAACGAATAAAACAAGAAACGGGTTACACCTGCTTAGGCTAAATCACATAACCAGATAATTGAAAAAACTTTAGAAATAAATTAGTAAATCACTTTATGCCGAAATAGTAGTTTCAATACAATCTTTAATCTAACAACGAGAATTAATCAGCACCATTCCTGTTAACGGCGAATGGCGCACCATGGCGCAAAGGTCCCTTTAGAGCTATGACGCATAGCGCACAGCGCGGCGCGCGCCATTTTGAACATGGCGCAAACTATATAAAAATTATAAAATAATAAGCATGGATACGGAATATTATTAAAAATGAAAGACAACCATAACATATATAAGTTCGACTAAGTAACATCCAAATATCTCATAATTCAAATATCATAATCTTTTTTTTTTAAAGACCAAATAAAAATTTAATCTACTCTTCTTGGGAATTATCATCATCAGCAAATGTTAAAAAAGCTTCATTATCTTCATCAACATTGTCTCCTACTTCATAATCCTCTTCATCACATGACTCATCATTATTTTCAATAGCAACATCATTCCTAATTGAAGATTCATTCTCTTTTCCTTTAGATCTTTTCATAATATTGTCCAAGAAACATAATATGCAGGCTGCTGGGGGTCCAAGGGGGCGCTGCCCCCTGGCGGGGTTCTCGACCGAGCGGTACTGAGTGTGTACCTAGTTGTACCGAGCGGTACCGAGCATGTACCGAGCTGTATCGAGCATGTACCGAGCTGTACCGAGCATGTACCGAGCGGTACCAAGCGGTATTGAGCATGTACCTAGCGGTACCGAGCGTGTACCGAGCGGTACCGAGCATTTACACAGCGGTATTGAGCATGTACCAAGTGGTACCGAGCGTGTACATAGCGGTACCGAGCAAGTACATAGCGGTACCGAGCGGTATCCAGCATATACATAGAGATACTGAGCATTTACTTAGCGGTACTGAGCATGTACCTAGCGATACCAAGCATACTTGTTAAGTTGTAAATTCTTGTGAGAAAAAGCCATGCAAAACAACAGAGTTGTGCGGAATAGACGGAGGTTGCAAATCGGAGTCAGCTGGTAAGATTTTTGATTGGAACAGACGAAGGAGGGGGCGGATTTGGCGGAAGCACCGCTTTGCGGGACGATTCGACGGAAACAACGACTTCAAATTCGGGACAGATTCTGCTGGATTCGGCGTAAGCAGCGAATGCAACAAATAGAAAACAAAAAACTTCGACTTGGGGACTGCGGGATGTGTTCGGCGGATGCTACAAACAGAAAATCTTTCGTGAAATTAGGCCAACGAATAGTCGTTTATCTTAAAATATAGATATATTTTTAATTATAAAGAATATTCATAAGTATACTAAAATTTAAAAATAATTTGGCGCGCTATTTTGCGTCGTGCGCAATGCGCTATGGCTCACATATGGCGCAAATAGCGCGCGCTATTTTAAACACATGCGCCTCGCCATGAACATAGCGCCGTAGGTGCGCCGCATCGCGCTGTGCGCCATGGCGCGCGCTATTTTGCGCCATTGACAACTATGATCATGACAGAGGTGCACTCAAAACCCTACATTTACTAAGCTTAGCATGAGCAGTAGGAGTCGTCCTTTGTGACTACAATCAAATACAGGAGAAGATTAGATTAAAAAAATGTATTGAAAGGGGAAAAGATAACCTCTCGTCAAGGAGCAGTGGAGATCCTCCACTCAACACCTTCAAAATGCTCGTCGATTGCTTCTACTAACGTGTCCAGAATGCGTTTTAGGTAGTCTTCGACGGTGTGGTCAATTCTCGTATTAACGTCAAAGAAAGTTGACTGAAGAATATCTTTGAAGCCGTCCTCGTCGAAGGTTAAGCCGTATTCAGTTTCTGGATCCGCCATTCATAGGGATTAATGGTCGAAGTTTTCCCATGGTAGCAAGCACTCTTGAAGATTATCGAAGGAAGGAGGGGCAATAAGTTCTCTTCAATTTGAGGTGAAGAAACAACCCCAAACCTCCTCCAAAATCTGAAAACAATTTCAGATTTGTAATCCAAAATGTGAGAGAAAAATTCAGATTTCTCTAATTAGAAGATAGAGATTTTGGAGGGAGAACTAAGGATTAGAATTCAAGTGGGGAATTAATGAAGAGGAGAGAGTTTGAAAGAGAGAGGGGGCGGGTATGGGAGGCTAGGCCGGCAGCAATGAAGAGGGAGTAGGGAATTTCTTTCCAAAACGTAAGACTTGATTTTGGAAAGAAATAATGAGGTTTGTGGGAATTGAAAATTTCGGCCAAAGGGAATAAAGAGGATTTGAATTATTTCCAAAGGAGTCACTTGAGTTTTGGAAATAATTCCAAAAATGAATCTCATGGGGCCGGCGGCTTAGAGGCCAGGGGAAAGAAAAATTGGAAGCTTTTAATGCTTCCTTAGATTTGGGAAATTAAATTAAGAATGAAAGATCTCATCCTTAATTAATTTAAAATTCAAAAGGGCAAGATTTTGAAAACTTTCCAAAAATAACTTTCTTAAATTAGGAAAGAATTTTCAAAATTCAAGATAATTTGAAATTTGAAAATTGAAATTAGGCTTCCCAGATTTAAAGTGAGCTATTTATGGAAGGTGTTTAAAGAGGGAAATTTGAATTTGGTGGGGGGAGAGAGGAGGGGTGGGCCGGCGGGTTGGTTGGGAGCTTTGGGTAGGGTGTTGGCCGTGGGGTGGTAAGGGGATGAGAGGGGCTCGGGTGAGGTGGGGAAACCGGCGGCTTGGTGAGGGGGAGAGGTGAAAGGAAGGGAAGAAAAGATACAAGAACGGAACCACGAACCCGACTTATCTAGGTTGGCGGGTATTGCGCCAATCTCCCTCTCCTAGGGATCTCCAAAGTTCTCTCAAAAAACTCTCAAATGCTCTCAAACACAAGCGCGGAAAAATTTCATCATAATCATTCATTACCTTGAAAATTACAACATGAGGCTATAAATAGCCAAGTACATGGGACTCATGAAAATAAAAGACAAAATTGCCTTCCGGGCTTACATATGACATCTCTCACTAAAAGGGTACAACTGGAAAACAAATACACAATACTAAAAAAAAAAACATAAATAAGAAAATAACATAAATAACTCAAGAGTACAAAGACTCGATCGTGGCCGTAGATCGGCGGCCACGCCTCTGATAAACCTTCCACGAACTGATGTTCCCATCACCATCCCTTAACACTTGTTCCCATGGCCAGGATGGGAATCCATGGGAGCTCTCTTGGATCATGTCGATCTCTTTCCATATTTGGGTGGCCGATTTAGGAAGGATTATATTAGGGCGTGCATGCTAATGCAATTCTTTGTTTCTTTATTAAGATATCATGTATAGATATATAAATAGGGATAATTTTGTATAATAAAATGAAACCTTTTTCTCTCTCCAATTCTCTGAATATAACATGGTATCAGAGCCAGATTCCCACCACCAGCCTTCATTGCTGGAATTCTATGTAATATTGATCCTTCTACCGGCCTTCATTGACCAAATTATGAGGAATATAAGTTCCTACCACCGGCCTTCATTGCTAGAATTCTGGGGACCTTCGTGCATCCAAGACCAAGGGGAGATCGAGCGGTAGGGTTCCTCTTGCGTGTGACGTCCAGAGTCGACCGAGCAGAAGAGAGCACAGGACCTCCTCCTATGTGTGTCTTAAAAGAGCCGAGAGTTCCCTCTCATGTGGGGCAGGGACAAGCAAGAGTGCAAGACTTGCACTCCCTCCTACGACTAGACCGGTGTGATGCCCCAGAATCAAATAGTGAAAGGATTCGTCTGACATTCTGATCGAACTCCATTCCAGTTGCCTTGCTCGGACCTGAAAATTTAAACCACATATAATGAGCTTACAAAGCCCAGCAGGTCACCAAAGCCTACAACTGAAATCAAAGCACGGCAATGCTATCAATATGCAGGTCAATAAAATCAAGTCAATCAATGGTCAATGGGTCTATGCAATGCGGAAATCCAGTCAATGAAATCAAGTCTATACAGCGGAAATCAAATCAGCAGTAAAAACATCGATAAATCAATACGTCTCAGCAATCAAATCAATAAGTGCTCCTAGTCAATGTCCAATCAACGTAGTAGTGTCTATCAATCTATACTATCTATACTATCAGGTCAATCAACCGTGTCGTCTAATCAATTCATCGAATCTATATCATCTATTCAATCAATATAAATCTATATATCATATGTTCAATCAATAAAGAAATCCATAAAGCTCAAAATCAATGCCTCAATCAAAGCTCTACAGTCTCTATCTATTGCTATCGATAACATCAATACGGTCATCTAGTCGTCTTACTTAGCGTATCCATCTATAACATCAATCACATCAATATAAAGGAATCATCTCAATCGATAAAGCATTTTCCAGTCAATTATCTATAAGCAAGGAAATCCATCGAACAATCGAATCAACTCAATAAATCAACCTCTATACAATGAAATCGTCAGGTCAATTGAAATCAATACAATCAGCTCCCTAAAGAAATCTATTCTACGATAAATCAATAACCTATCAGGATCTGTCGTATCAATAATATCCATATGTCAATATCATATCTATATCAATGTCTATATCGGTCTCTATCAATCGATACAATCTATACCAATATCAGTGTCAATATCTATAAATCATTACAACATCTATCAGTGCCAATATCTATGAATCAATACGCAGAATCCATATCAATATCGGTGCCAGTGAATCAATACAATCTATATCAATTTCAGTGTCAATCTCTATGAATCAATAGCAAAAAGGCACAAATTCCAAATCTCACCAAATTACAGAAGAATATCGATGACATCAATACAAGACTATTGTCCTATAGAAACCAAATCAAATCAAGTCCTGATATTCTTCTATTCGATTAAAATCGCGTAGAATCAATTCCGACCGGTAAAATCGTCGTAGAATACAGTCAAATCGTGTACAATAATCATATCTATAACATACTAAAAGTTGTGCGGTGAAAGTTGTGTCAAATCAAAATCACGTCGAAAAGTCGACTACGAAAACACAAAACAGATCATAACTCAGTCAAAACTCAATATCTTTGAAAACAGAAATAGGGTTCGGAGTCCTTACCACGAGATCTTCACTTTTCCCAACAGCAGCGTCGGACGAAAAACGCTCCGCGGCCTCCAAAACCAGGTTTCCTCTTTTTCCCTTTCTCTTTCTCTCTCCTCAAATCAGATATTTTGATTTTTAAAATATTTTCTCTCTCATCAAAACGATCTCATTCTCATATATCATTTGTCTGATCGGCCCGGCCGATCGCCAAATCGTCCCGGGACGATCAGACCAGAAAAATCGTCCTGGACGGTTCCCAGAACTATTCTCAGGCCGATATTTTCTACAGTGCCGATCGGCCTGGACGATCCTGAGAGGAAAAATCCAAATCAGAGAGGAACAGTAAGGGAACGAGGTCTCACAACCGGAGGGATCAGAGGCCTTGCATGCACTTGTACTGGTCGATTGAACATGAGTCTATCGGATGACCTGGGAAGGAGGAGATCTGCATGCTAAGTGCTGAATCATTTGAGATGTGTTTTTTTGTTCCTGTCCTTGAAGCTTGTAGCAAACTATAAATATAAATATTTTTCTTTTTTTACTATCGTGCCTTTATTGTTGGCCTTCTCTTGAGAATCGAGAGGGGGACAGGCCCGAATGATAATTAATCCACTTTCCCTGCTATCACATTAGCGATCTTTATTGTCATTTCTGATATCTTAAGGGCATCTGTTTAACGCAGCCTCATTGCTGCGCTGTACCTTACATGCTTGATTGAGATAGCTTTCATCATTATCCTTCGCTGCAATAACGTTGAATTTAATTCCTCCTAAAGCTTTGACCAAATGAAGAAATCTATGGTGAACCAAGCCACTTGATAACTCTACCTCTCTGGGACTAATTACTAAGCTAGGAATGACAAATCTATGTTCCCCAGCTTGAGGGGGAGTGTTAAATCCCAGCCGTCCCTTAGCCCTTGATCCCACGACCAACATGGGGATTCGTGGGAGGATCACTTGTTAAATCCCAGCCATTCCTTACCCCTTGATCCTATGGCCAACATTGGGATCTGTGGGAGGCTCACCTAGATTACGCCAATATCCTTCCATATTCGGGTGGCTGATTTAAGAAGGATTATATTAGGACAATTATGCATGATTCCATAATAATTTGTTTCTTTATTAAGATATCTTGTATAGATATATAAATAGGGATAGTTTTGTGTAATAAAAATAAGCATTTTCTCTCTCTAATTCTCTAATTCTCTGAATTTAACATGGTATCAGAGCTAGATTTCCATCACCAACTTTCATTGTTAGAATTTTGAGGAATACAGGTTACCACCATCGGCCTTCATTGCTGGAATTCTGAGAAATATAGGTTCCTACCCTGGCCTTCATTGTCAGAATTTCGAGGAATACAGGTTCTCACCATCAACCTTCTTTGTCGGAATTCTGATGACCTTCATGCATCTAAGACTGAGTATAGATCGAGCGGGAGGGCTCTTCTTGCATGAGACATCTAGAGTCGACCGAGCAGAAGCGAGCGCAGGACCTCCTTCTACATGTATCTGGAAAGAGCTGAGAGTTCCCTTTCATGCGGGGGCAGGGACAAGCAAGAGTGCAAGACTTGTACTCCCTCCTACAATCACTCCTACAGTCATACTAGAGGGATCAGAAGCTTTGCTTACACATGTACTGGATGATCGAATATGAGTCTGCTCAGATGGAGTCGGATGACCTAGGATGGAGGAGATCTGTGTGCTGAGTACTGAGTTGCTTGAGACACGTGTTTCTGCGCCTGTACTTGAAGCTTGTTGTAACCCTTAAAATAATTTTTTTCCTTTTGTATTGCCATGCCTTCATTGTTGGGTTTCCCTTGAGAATAGAGAGAGAGAGAGATCGACTTGAAGGATAATTAATCCACTTTCCCTGTTGTATCACCACTTGCCTTTATTGCCATTTCCGGTATCTTGAGGGCTACTGTTCAATGTAGCCTTCATTGCTGCCCTGCACCTTGCAAGCTTAATTGAGATAGCCTTCATTGCTATCCTTTGCCATAATAATGTTTGAAGCTAATTCCTCCCAAAGCTTTCACCAAATAAAGAACACTATGACGCACCAAGAGACCTGATAACTCTATTTTTTTGGCACTAATTACCAAGGGAATGTCAGATTTGTATTCCCCAACTCGAGAAGTGTTGAAATCCCAATTGTCCCTTGACAATTGATCCCACAACCGGGATGGGAATCCGTGGGAGGCTTATTTGGATCACGCCGATCTCTGTTAAATCCCAATAGTCCCTTGACACTTCATTCCACAACCAGGATGGGAATTCATGGGAGGCTCACCTGGATTAAGTTGATCTCCTTCCATATTTCGGTGGCTGATTTATGAAGGATTTTATTAGGGTAATTATGCATGATTCTAAAATTATTTATTTCTTTATTAAGATATATTGTTTAGATCTATAAATAAAGATAATTTGTATAATAAAATGAAGTTTTTTTCCTTTCCAATTCTCCGAATTTAACATAATTAAATTATACTAAATATATGATTATTATAAATCAACAAATGCTATTCAAATTATCTTTTTTTATTTCATAAATCATATAAAAACAAATGATGATTAAAATTATCATTTGGGTCCATTTGTAATCGCTTTCAGACTTTGCTTTCATAAAAATGTATAATACAAGCATTATAAAACGACTGATTTTGATGAAAAAATGTATAATATAATTTATTTATATTGTTTTTATTTTGTAGTTGACAGTATACAATAATTTTATTTAATTCTTTTCAAAATTTTATGATAATGTATTTGTTTTCAGAAATTTTTTAGGCTAGTAAAATTTTATGTTCATTTGCATGGCGTGTTTACTGGTGTCTAATACCTTGACTTATTCTTATTTGTATTTTGTCTATGAGTATATTTATGATTTACTTTGAGTTCAAACAATAACAATGATTAAATTGAATGTTACATATGAAAATAGAAAGCAAACAACTATTATATTGTCTTTGTGCATCCCTGGATGGTTGCAGCCTGCAACTGTGATAGCAGAATTGCTGAAATTCTGCTCTGTTCGATCCTAGTTAATATGTAGGAAAGCTAGATTAAGATGGCCAATAATGATTTTTTTGTTCCTAGAGATAGAGTTGACGAGTATGGATGAAGAAGAAGAGAAATAGGAGGAAATACTAATGCCAACAACAACAAGCCTTTATCCCACTACGTTGGGTCCGCTAAGAAATGCTAATGCCAATTGAATGAAAATGTGTTCTAGTTAATTTCCATTGATCTCAAGGCCTAGTTACAAGTTATAGTTATAAGTTATAACCATCTAATTTTCTAGTAAAGAATTAAGGAAGTTACATTAAATTTAAAATATTATATAGCCTTAAAAACAAGAAATTTAAAATAATTTCTATTCATTCTAGATAAGATATTTCGTAAGTCAACTCCTTATTTAAATTCTTATCACATATTTTTGATAGTTAAAATGAAATTACCTACGAGAATATTCATTGGATTTTTTCTCCTTGATTTGGCTACCCCCTCATTTTCTGAGATTTAGATTGAATTTTGCCTAGATTTTCTCCATACTTAGCTTGATTTATGATGGATTTTCTCTATGTTTGGCTTGCTTTGTAGAGTTAGTTTAGACTTATCTAAACTCCTTGAATAATGGCCAGAAATCCTACTTAAATGGCTTGAATTGTAGAGTTAGTTTTGAATTTTCAAAACTTGAATAAGCTTCAAATTTTGGCTTCCTTGCTGGTTTGGGTGAAATTCATGTTTGAACTTGTTATTTGGGACCCATTTAGTTTGACTGATGCTCCATCTGATGCCATAGACCCACATGCTTTTTTTAAATTTTTATGGATGCTATTGTTCTTGATTTGACATGGCTAAGCCCAATTTTATTTGCTTACGCAAATCAATTTTAATTGGCTGAATTTGAGCTTGAAGAGCCTCTCAGATCATCTAAAGTAATTCCCCTGTGAAGTTTCTAGCAGAATATGGTCTATAAAAACTTTTACTTGATCTTGTAGATCTCTTGTAGAATGGGAGCCTGCTTACTCCTTTTCAAATGCTGTAGTTTGGATGGCGAGTTTTAATAAAATTAGCTGAAGAATCAAGGATCATTCAAGATTATTGGTCTTGATAACATAAGTGCCTTGTCACGTTTTATGGACCCATAATCAGACGAGCATTTTGGCTATGGGATCCCTACTTATATGGCCAGACAAGATGAAAGTGCAAACATCTTCTATGTTCGCTTGTGGATATTTATCCCTATTTATTTCTTCTTTCTTCAAATCTTCTTCTATCCTCCTTTTTTTCCCTCCGTCTTCTATTTTATTCTCTTTTTCATTCTTCCTCTTGTTTTATTTTCTGGTATCATCCTCCCTCCCATGTCGCCTTTACTCTTCCACTTTTGAGAGCCTCTAATAGGCAACCATTAGGCAATTGAACAAATTACCCAAGTTGATTAGCATTTTCAGACACAAATGGAATGCACATAAACAATTACAGACATGTCAATGCATCCATGCATATTATAATTTGCACAGCTGTCACACATACATTGATGCATGCATCTAAGGTACTTAGTATGATTCTATGTGGACCAGGAAGAAGATGCCCTTGTTATTTGCTTTCATTTTTCACAAAGCCCGGCACTATGGATGTTTCACTCTGATTATTTTGTTTTGATGGTTGTTCTTGTTCTTTTTTTCTTTGATTTTTTGTGTTGCCTCTATTTTCTTTCTTTCATCTCTATGGTTGTATTCACTGATTTTCAAAATTGTTTGTTAGATTATATTTAGGCTTCTAAAGTTTTAGCCTAGTAACAATTAGATCCCTCAAATTTTCATCTTTTACCTTCAAGCCTGTTGCATTTAAACTCATTAAGGTGTTACTGCCTTCAGTTATGAACATTAATAAATGATTAATTGATCTATGATATTGTCTCTTTAACATCATGATATTTTCTTAGGTTATTATGCTTTTTCCTCCATGTCCTTGTGCTCATCAATAACTCTTCCCTACTCCATCACCTCTTGAGGACCACAACTCCACGTTACTTGACTGCCAGCTACTCCACCCCTGCCTCTAGCTCTAAATTCTCTCATGGACCACAACTCTCCGTACCCTACTTTCCTATTAACCACACCCTTCCCGTCCATTAACCACTACTTGGCCCATGCCTTTAGAGCCATATTAATGCCATAAAAAGAGTTGACATTGCCTTTACAAGAAAGTACTAATGGACAAATAGAAACAAGGACTCAAGGAAACCATAATGTGCCCTAACGACCAAAGGGCATTATGGTCATTGAATTTTTATTGATGGTTTGGTAATAGTCTAATTTATCGAAAGAACTTGGAAGAAATTGAATTAAAATTTGACTGGTCCAACTGTGGGAAATATAATTTTGAGGGACCTAATTGTTGAGGAACTCAGGTATAATTTGCTCTTTTTTTTTTCAGCAAGTTAGCTTCTGGAGTATCAAGGACGAGAATTAAAGGTAAGTTGTATTCATCTCTATAAATTTGCAATTAATTTACATCATTGATTTTATATGTAAATATCTGTTTTATTCTATGCACGTGATTTGTCTATAAGCTGCACTTACCCATTACTTCCTCTATTTATGTCATGTTTGAAGATCTGAAAGTTTTTTGGGTTGATCTTAGCTGACAAGGACATATATCTTGAAGTTTCTTTTGTTCTTTCTGTAATACATTTTGATTTTTCTAATTTGTTAATAACCTTCGTCATGGTTGCTGTAACATGTTTTCCAGTTACATTCTTTTGCGTTCTTAAAGCTCTGTAGATAATATTAGGGGTGTAAATGAGTTGAGTCGAATCGAGTATCTCCCTAATCGAGCTAAGCTTGTTTAGCTGTTACTGAGCTCGAGCTCATTTACTAAGCTCGAGCTCGGCTCGTTAAAAAAGTCATAGGCTTGAGCTTGACTCGATAGCTCGAGCTCTTTTTGAAAGCTTGAGCTCGATTTCTTAGTTTTAAATTAAAAAATATTTTTTTAGATTTTTAATATATTATTAATTTAAAAGTATTAAAATATATTATATAATATTAATTTAAATTAATTATTAAATATATTTTAATTTAATCAAGCCGCTCAAATAGCTTTCGAGCCGAGCCAGGCTTGAGCTCGAGCTCGAACTCGAACTCATGGCTGGGTAAGCTCGAATTGTGAGCCAACTCGACTCCTTACACCCCTATATAATATTATTGAAATTAATGCCACCAACCCATCTATGGCCCTTTACCAATGGTAGGTGGTTAGCAAGGCTTTTTATGGTTTCATGAAAAACATGTAAAGTTATTGACTGAAAATTCTTCATCTGAAAATATAGGACTTCAACAATACCTAGACATGATGCTGTTTAGTATTAAAGAAAAAAAAAAAACCCAAATTTTTTTGTTCCCTTGAGGAAGGAAATCATAGGTTGGTCCCTTGAGTTTCTTTTCTGTCCTATTATGGTCTACCAATTTGCATATTTGCACTTTTTGGCTCATCCAGTTAACATCACCCCTGAAATTAAGCAGAATAAGTATTTATGTTTCATCCTTTGTGGAACAAATATTTTAGAAGTTTCATGCGCGTTGATGGTGATTATTATTAAGGCTATAGGAGGAAAGTAGGACACTTTAAAAGAAACTATTATGCAGCTTATAAATTTTCTTTAATGATGAGTAATAGTTTGAAGCATAGTTTAAAATTGCGCAATTTGAGGCGCGCCTTTGCGCAATTTGTTCCAAAATAGCCTTAAAGCCTAAGGAATTCTCAGGTATCATGAGGCGTACGTCTCAGGTGGAGTGAGGCGTGCCTTAGTAGCGCTGTTGCGCAATTTCCTTTGAGGCGTATGCCTCTAACATGGGGGCCCACATACTTAAAAAACCTCTTAAATTCTTTCTTATACCCACTTACCCGATCGAAGATGTGAACCGAAGCCGAGCAGGAAGCACACAGACGCCCGATTCGACTCTCCCGCATGTTTCCTCCGCCTCTCCCGTCGGCGCTGCTTCTCGCCGGTGAGTCCTTTGTTTTTGGCCGCCCCTTTACATCACTTCTTTAAGTGTTCTTAGGATTTTTTTTTAAGTTTAGGGTTTGATTTTTAAACTTATAGGAAAGATAGTGTTTTAATTTTTTTGAGTTTGTGTATTTTATTTTGCATTTGTTCTTTAGGAAACATGGTTAGGGGCAAGGAAAAGACAAATACGTCATTGCGGCGTGACCCTTCTTGGAAATACAGTATGTAAGTTGATGTAGGAGGCGGCGAGAAGACATATGTGTATTTAAAATATAATTTTTGTGATAAGGTGATGAAGGGAGAAGTTACTTGCATGAATGAACACTTATCCAGCCACATAAGAATATAGCACCTTGTGCGAATGTGCCGGATAAGTTGAAAGAGGAAATTACTGCTTACATAAAGAAGAGTATCACGGCCAAACATTTACAACAGGAGCAATTTGATGAAAGGGTCGAACATGGTGCTTACTATGGGAGCGAGAGTGGAAATGGCTCTTCCTCCACTATACATAATAGAGGTGCGCGCGGTCCTATGGACCAGTATATGGTTAATCCAAGAGAGGATATAGGACAAGCACAGATGATGTCTGCGGCTAGAGGATCTAAGTGTGGATGTCTTGAGGGCGAAGCAGATCAAATGGGCATATTTACTAGTACCACACCACACATGCACTAGTTTTGCAGCACAACAACCAAATAAAAATATTCCACAACTTCTTATATGCTATTATATTATATTTATATCAAGTGAACAATTAACATAACAATGATCATTCTTATTGAACATAGAAGGAAAAGTGAGTAACATTGAAGATGATGAAGATATGACATTCATAGATATAATTGGAGAAGAAGATTCCCTTGAAAACCCATTTAGTGATGGGACATGATTGAATTTTATATGTTATTTCTTATTTGTACTTTGGGAGTTTTGATAGACTTATATTTTGTGGTTATGTACTTTGAATTATACTATGCAATGCATATAATGCATATAATGCATATAATGCATCTATTTTATTGTTTTCTACTAATTTCACTTATTATTTAGATGTTTTTATTATATTATAGACTTTTATTGTTATTTACCTGCTAAATCAAAAGTCAGAATTCTATTGGAATAATTAAAAAGAATGAGTAAGATTTTAGATATGATAGATTTATTTTGATTAAATTATTTTAATTATAGTCATATAATATGTAACAATTATTACCATTTGAATATTAATCAATGAATTAAATTGTCAATAATTAATTAAAGAATATTTATTACTTTAAATATTTGAATTTTCTAATTCTATTATTTATAATTACAATCCTATAAAATATTAAGGTTTTTTAATGGAATAATTAATTAAGATTTATACTTCAAATTTTTTATTTTTAAAATCACGGATTATTAAAATTATGAAAATTTAATAGTTATTAATGAATGAATAATTTTATTAATTGCTAGGGTATAAATTAAAATTATAATGAAAATAAATATATTAATTAATTGTAATTGAATATATAAATAAATGTAATTAAAATCTTTGACATTTCTAATAATTGGCTCTTACTTAAATTCGATTAATGTAGATAAAATAAAAATATGATGCATTTAATTAAATAAATTGAGTTAAAAAATAAATAAAATAAATAGTTTGGATTAATCTTTGTTAAATAAAATGAAAAGATATTATAAATTCTATTTTTATCTTATTGTATATATATACTAAAAGAGATTAAGAAGTGTAGAAGATATGACGGGGAACAAGATGTGTAGGGGATACAAAGAAGGAAATATGAAGGGTATGAATTAAGATCATGAGAAAAGGGAATAAAAAACATAAGAGATGTGAAGAAGAGAATACCAAGGGGTATTCAATGAATAAAAAGGAAGAATTAGGATTCTTTTTCATTTATTTGTTCAAATAAAAAGTTATTACATATTAAGTATTTTTTAAAACTATCACTTAATCATAATAAGATAATAAAATCAAAGGCTAGGGTTTTATTAAAAAAATTAAAATGAAAGGCTAGGATTTTAGATATGATAGATTTATTTTGATTTAATTATTTCAATCATAGTTATAATATGTAACAATTCTTAACATGTGATATTAAATAATGAATTAATTAAAGAATAGTTTTTCTTTATTTGAATTTTCAAATTTTATTATTTATAATTATGGACTTATAAAATATGAAGGTTTTTAATGGAATAATTAATTAAGATTAATACTTTAATTTTTATTTTTGAAATATGGATTATTAAAATTACGATTTATGTTATTAATTGCTCGGATAGGTATAAATTAAAAATATGAATTTTAATAGTTATTAATGAATGACTTATGTTATTAATTGCTAGGATATGTATAAATTAAAAATATAATGCAAATAAATATATTAATTAATTGTTTTTGAATATAAAAATAAATGCAATTCAAATCTTTGGCATTTCTAATAATATAGATATTTTTAAATTTATTAATTATTAATAATGTAATGAAGGTACTAGGATTTGATATGGGTGGAAACTCAAGTGGCTTTTTTAATAATAGTATAGATTTATGTTCGAATTACTATCTATTGGTGATTTTCACCTTAAATCTAGGATCTGAGGTTGATGTTCTTTTCAGTTATATCATAAGCCCTCATTGTCCTGGCAATTTTTTCTTGTAAATATAAGCCCCAACACTTTGAATCAAATTATACAACTTTAATATAAATTAAATTTAAAAATGGAAACTCTAGCATATGATTGTTTTGAATACCGCCGAGCATTTCAAAATTAAGTACTCCTATAATTTTTTTAATTTGACTTTCATTCAAAAATTAATTTTAAACTGATCGAATATTCCTTAAAATTTCAAAGACTAAATCTTTGATATGAATTTATTTAAAAATTATATAAAATATTAGTCAATGTTTTAATAAAAAGACTCGACAACTATTTTAAGAAAAAAATTTTGTAAGGGACAAATATCCTTGGGATGTAATTAACCCTAAATGCTTGTAATTATGTGGAAACTATACCCCAAAATAAAAGTGTCATATTTAGTCTAACATATTGAGTAGGGGAAAATCTCCTGTTAAAAAAAATGTATGTTTTGCTATAGTAAAAGAATATTTTTATCCACCGAGTTAATATATTATTTTCTATGTCTTATTCGACCACAAAATATTTCAAACCCATTGAGGATAGCAAAAATCCCGCCAACAGGAATGCCCTTAAGAAGGAATTTTACATTCATCTCATAACAAAAATAGTTTCCTACCTTGAAGCCTACTTAAAATCCTTGAATAAAATGATATATCAATCCCTCGTTCATATGCATACTGATCTAAATTAGGATATTACTAAGATATGAAAAAGAGCAAACTAAATTTAAAGTGTTAGAGTTCATCATTAAATTTATGTTCCCCTTACCCAACTTTCGGGGTAAAAGAGACAAATTCAAAGTAATTAAGGGTCAAATGCCATCATAAATTCTAATTTATGCTAGATTAATCTCATCTGTGTTGTATCAAACATACAATAATAATTAACGCTATATAGTTACAAGTTTAATTTAGCATAAGTACCCAATAATTAGAACCTCATGATGAATCTAAGCATTTTTGTGTTAAATATAAATAAAAATTAGGAACTGTGACGAAAAGAGGAGCGTGATGCAATGTAGTATTGTTATTGTGGGTGATGACGGAGTAGAAAAAGAATAGAAAGACCTAGCAGTGCCTTGTTCTCTGTTGTGATTCTAGACGGGAAGAATGAAGTTGGGGTGATGGTTGATTGTAAAGGAGTAAGAACAAGAACAATATTGGCAGAAGCACTGGTGGGGTTTGAAATCAAGCTGGGAGAAGGAAAGCGTTGGTGGAAATTGGAGGAAGAAGGGGAGGATAAGAAGGCTTTGGCTGTGAGGGAAACAATAGGGTAGCTTTCCAATTTCCAAATTGGCAAAAACATGCACCTTTGTGGGTCTCTGTTGGGTTCTGGACAACAGGGAACAAACGAGCTTGGTGGGTATGATGTGTCCTGCTATTGTTACATTGGTGAACAATGTATATATGAATATGAATATGCTTAAGTTTTCTTTGATATTAAAACTGCCCACTAGATATGCAAATATATGTGTTAATCAAGTAATAAAGTAATTGAGTGTCGATCTGACAAGGAAGTGTTCTGCTAAATTGCAATCAAATAGTATTGTTTACTACATATCATAGTTTATCCTGCTAAACAAAAATGGCGTGTTTTGAGTTTCTCCCACTTACAGAGAATGCAAATAGATGAGGTGATACCAATATATAAAATACGTTTTGGACTAATGCATGTAAACGATAATATTTTCCTAATGAGACTCTTAATGATAGATGTGGATTAGAACATATGCATCCCTAGATTTCTGTCGAGCTTGTAGAGGTGAAAAAGGAAGATTTAAGACCTTTCTACCATTTTAATATCTCCATAGAACTTAGAAGATTAAACATCCTATTCCTAGGTATGACAACATTCCATTCCAATATTCCTATTTGTTCCAATATTCTTTCGTCGAGGTAATATATCAAACTAAATATTAACTACATACATGACCATTGTATACATTAAATGAAGAACGGGAGATACTAAAAACATCCATAATTTCATTCAAAGCTTGAGAATCTACATTTGCATTTGCATTGTGCTTATATCATTAGCTTAAAACTCAGAAATTAGCCAAACATAGATAAATTTGAAAGCAAACTCATTTTTGTTTCACTCATAGAAAAAAAGATACAGAAGAATCAATAAGGATAAACTTCACCAGGACAGTACAATTGACTTCTCCATACTCTTTCCTCCTCCAATGAGAGGATTGCTTATACAAGACAAGTAAGATCTCCATTAAAAGTATCTTGCACTTCCTTAGCCTTCCTTAGACTTTATTCTAAGGGTGCACTAAAAAACGACACTGAATATTACTGGATTCTACTGAAAGTAACAAAACTCTCTAACAAAAGTACGGAAAAAACTATATATAATAAGTGTAGAAACTACCTTAGGCGCCACAGCGCTCGACATGGTGGTGCTGTGGCGTTATCAAATGAACTAGCGCCTCAGCATTGTTAGTTTTGCTCTGTTGCGGTGCTGCGCTGACTCTGCGTGTCTGTTGGTTAAACTGGTGCGTCTATTGGTTGAATTAGCGCTGCTCTGTCTTTCATTAACTGCTTCGACGTGGCGCTGAAAAAGTTAAGCATTGCGGCGTTTAAATGTACAATCCGGTGCTGCGACATTATGATGATTGGTGCTACGACGTTCAAATTCCTGAGACTCAGGTACTATGGTGCGGGTTTTTTGACGCTGCGGCGTTGACCTTGGCTGCCCTGGGGCGCTGATTTTTCTTAAATTCCAGAGCGACTAGCGCTGCAATGTTTGGATTAGGCGCTAGGGCATTGTAGATGACAACGCTGCGGTGCAGAATCTATAGGCACTACAGTGCTTGTTCAAAACTTGTGAGTTTTTGTCTTTTCCTGAACATTTCCAGCACAAACATAACTAAAAAATACATTTTAGTGAATTTTAACACAATAAACGGTGCATAATTTACAGTTAACCGTCCCATGAAGAAGACAAATTGTCTGAAGTTATAGTGCTTGGCCGTCTTTCCTTAAACGTTTTTACACTATTAGTAGCATTCTTCTAGGATTTACGTAGTACTAGTTTCTCTGTGTTCTTTTCTTATGTTTGTGTCATATTCTGTGAACAAAGTGAAACTACTTGTTTACTATTTAAAAAATTCTTACTGGTTTTGTTTGTTGTAGAGGCACAAGAATTAGCTGGTACTAGTGGAAAATCAAACGATCCTATTTTTGACCGTCAGTTTTTGGAGAAGATAGAATCAGTTAGAAGGTAATATTTCATCACTATATTTTTCTACATGCTAGCTAATGCATATGCTTGCTTGCTTTTTATTTAATTAATTTCGGTTGGATCCCTGACACTTGGTTTCTTTCTAAATGTTTAAGTGGCACTGCCGCTTTGTTTCTTTTTTCTTGTATGTGTCATGTCCTTCTCATGAGTAATCTCCATATTTTAACTCACCAGTCTGCCAAAATCTTAGCTAATTTCCTATTCTATGAATGAAGCTCCGATGATATGTGAGTTATAGTGTGGAATAGGTGGTAGGAGGCTTAAAGCGAGGGGCATTGAGGGCTATTTACTTAACGTTGCCATTATGATGTGAACAAAGATTGATATCTGGCTTGCTTCTTGGATGATCCTATCACTTGAGAAGTTTGTCTCATTAGAGAATTTGAGCTGCAGGTTTTGTTTTCAAAGCAGTGATATTATCAAATCAGCCCTTACGTTCTTGGAATAGCAATGTGGCAGCAATTGAACAGTAAGAATGCGGCCTCTCACAAGACTATCAGAAGTGATTAGGCAGATTATTTCTGAGAAGTAGAATGCCATTTGTTTGTTTTCTTCCTGTTTTTTCCAGTTGTGTTACAAAGTTTTGTTGCTAGTCATTTCATATCAATTTTTTTAGTTTTGGATTTGTGTGCAAATTCTTAGATTTTTGGCTCATCTTTCTTGTAGATATTTAGTTTACGGTCAACTTATTTGCACTCCGGAGGAAGTGGATTTTTGGAATCGATGGAAGTGGGAAAAAAACCCTCGAAATTTCTTTCAAAATTGGCATAATTCCACCACATATGCACCCATTGATCTTAATTATGTCTCGTCAACCACTGGAGATCTTCCAAATGATAATATATACTTACTTTTACCTAATATATTAGAAAGAATTAAGGTTTCTTATGCTTATGATCCAAACTTAGCTCAAATAAAACACATCCATTCATGGCAACAAACATACTAATTGAGATAATTATTCCTATAATCAACTAGAAGTTTGTTTGGGATGGCAGCTGGCTTGCGCGTTCCAAAGCTTCCATGTATAGGTGATTATCGGTCCACTTACTTGCAAGTGGAAAATGTTGCGGCGAAGGCTGTACCCATGTACAAGGTTTGGGCCTTAATTTTGCATGATGATGGGAGTCTTGTTACATGATAGGAAGGGAGGTGTGCTAGCCCCGCCATTGTGCCAATTAACCAATCATTTTATAATTTTTATTTAATTCAATAGAACCCCTAATGCAATATCAGAATGCTTGTTACAATGTCATATAGAACAATATCATGTCATTTAATGATTTAAACATTCAACCTTGAATTTATTTTAATTTATTTAGTAATTATATTCTTTTTCATCTTTAAGTTCATCGTAAGCGAATGTATCAAGATTAGATGCCTAAGTTTTTGGCCATCATTGTTGGAGAATTTTTTGTATCCTCAAACGGATTGCATATTTTGTCATCGAGTACGGCATAAGAACATGATATATCACTCCGAAGGGTAAAAATACCATTTCCTTATGGACTCAATGATAAAATTTACAATTTGAAACAGAGATTCCCCCATTCGATGTTTGGTTGAATGGGATTTATTTTATTTCGGGGTACAGACGTCCCATAGGGGCAAGCCCCTATGGTTAATTACATCCCAAGTTTTGGCTTGGAAAATTTTTTGATTATACTAGTGGTTTTGCTTTCTTTTTGAAGTCATTTAAACATTGGCTAAGATTTAATTTTTTTTTGTTTTAAAATTCATGAAAGTCTTGCTTAAAGAGTTTTGGCCTTTAGGAATTTCAAGGATGAATTGATCAACTTAGGAATTAGATTTTTGGAATGAGAGCCAAGGGAGGTGAAGTAGGAGCACTTGATTCTGAGGGAAACTCAGAGGTGCTCAAACTATCCTATATTGGGCTTTACATTTTAGAAATCTAATTTTGGTTTAAGTTGACATTTTTATTAGAATGTTGGGGCTTAACATTCCTTCAACATATGTTGTAGGAATTGCTCGAAAGGTGAGGGTTTATAGGTGATTTGGAATCAACCCATGCCTCGGACCCTAAGACTAAGGTGAGGACTACCGATAGGTAGTGTCTCGAACCTAAATCTAACAAGTGCAAAAGGGGCTTACAAATTACACTTCACATGAGGCATAATCCACCCGACCTCTGGATTTACTATCCCGCTTGAAAGGGACTACCAGCTAAACCCACCTAGTCACTTTTAAAACCATGTGTCTTGGTCTCAATGCAAATGTAGAGTGGATGGTTGTTTTTATTTATAAGGTAGGACTTATAACTTGACTTTGAGGCTAAGATGCCTAATTATGTGGGTATGCATATGCTAACTTAATGAAAATAAATTTTTGTTATGTAATCCTTAAATGAGGGCTTTCTATATGCAACACATTTGGGCTATGCATGATTGTTTTAATTTTTAGAAAACTTAGCTCCTTGAAGGGAGCCATGCAAGACTTTCTCATTTGTTAGAAAATCGTGAAGCCTAAATCAATTTTTAGATTGATTACGTTTTAATAGGTAGAAATCTTATTTTGTTCTAAGAGCCTACCGTATCTAATAATCCAAGTCACACCCAAGCAAAAACAAAGAAAGAAACCTAGAAAAAAGATGCATTTCTATTGCACAATCAGGTAAACAATCAAACATGCTTTTATTTATGAATAAAGTGCAGGGAATGCAAATAGAGTCCGAGTTATTACAAACATGTTTGGCAGCTGAGTTGCCTGCCATTATACAACCTAGTCAAATTATTACAGACTCTACTTGTGGGGGATTCTTCAGGCTCTTGACTTCTGAATGGACATTAGGCTTCACCTTTGACAGGTACATCCTTCTAGTCCACTTCATTTTTTTGCTCCGAACCCCCACAAGTTTGATACAATTACAATTCTATCAAATACATGTTTGTAAAGAAAAGATACTCAAACCTGCAATGGATTAGAGACAGTTTATGTAATAAAACATTACATTCAAAAATTTGTTTCGCACTTAGAGTGCCAAACACATGCTTCTATCCTATTGGCCACATCTTTGGGGGGTTTTAAGCAGCACCTGTCATGCAAGCAGTTTATTAGTTATGAGCACCCCCTTTTTAGATATGGCCACCTAAATGAAGAACATGTATATTTGTACACTATTCACTTAAGAGCAAGTGCCCACAACGCAGACAATCTAATAGGCAATCACTCCACAACATCAAACACATGCGCAGAAAAAAAAATCCTAAACCTAACTTGCCTAAGGGGTTGTGTACCTAAGTGTGTGAGGCTTGTGTAGCATGTCACACTAAGGGTGTTTGATTTTATTTTGGAATGAAGATGCTTAATCTTTATACAAGGGTGATTTCACTTTAAGTTGTTTGTGACTTAAAGATTTTATTTAATTTTTAAGTGTTTCATATTTTGAAGGGTTATGAAGAACCCATAAAGTAACCACATGCTTGCTTTTGGGCAAGTCTGTTACTTATGAATCCTAAGATACAATGATGTATGCATCCCGCCTTTTGTGGGAGATGATTGATTATTGTATCAAAAGGA
Organism: Dendrobium catenatum; assembly: GCF_001605985.2. Taxonomy (NCBI): domain Eukaryota; kingdom Viridiplantae; phylum Streptophyta; class Magnoliopsida; order Asparagales; family Orchidaceae; genus Dendrobium; species Dendrobium catenatum. The sequence goes on from NW_021318852.1 coordinate 7,167,465, forward strand.
ACCTAAGTGATTTTTAGGTGTTTTAGAGTTCTCTTAATGTTTGGATAAGAGAAGTGTATATCTAATAGGGTAAGATAGACATGCCTAAGGGGTTTCACTTAGGACTTGGTGAAATTCATCCAATAGGGTAGGATGAACTTCAATAGAAAGGACAACTCCTAAGGGACATCTATAGGTTTAGCATTTTAAATGTAATAGGAGAGATCACTCAATTTGGGTTGAGTGGAAGAGATTACTTAGATTTTGGGTCTAAGAAAAGTGTCAAACATGTAACTTTTGGGCTACATGTGGAAGAATTCTTCTTAGCTTTTGGAACTAAGGGGAGAAAAGAATCCAACATTTAGCTCTTAGGCTAAATGTTGGAGAACTCTCTCTAACTTTTGGAGCTAAAGAGAGGGGAAATCTCCTACAACTTTGGAGTTGGAGGAGAGTTGGGAACAAGCTAGGAGTTTGGCTCCTTTGCTTAACATGGAATTATTTGTTGAATTTGGTTCAACAAATAAATGATTTTTTTGGGTTGGACTACTTGTTGATTTTGATTCAACAAGTAGATTTTCAGGTGCGTAATTCACTCAACATGGGTTGAATGAATGAGATTTTCATACAACTTTTGAGTTGTAGAAAGAAAGAAAATTTCTTTACAAATTTGGTTTGTAGAGAAGAAAGCGAGAAATGCAACTTGAAGGTTGCAAAGTGGAAGATTTTCTTTGAACATTTAGTGTTAAAAGAAAGGGACATTCACCCATCCAATTTGAGTCAATAGGATGAGAGGAATTCCTACAACTTTTGAGTTGTAGAAATGAGGGAAAGAACATGCAACTTGTGGGTTGCAAATCCATAAATGTTCCTTAAACTTTTGATGTTCAAAGAAACAAATTCATTTGCCTAATTTGAAGCTAGGCAGATGAAGGGGAATTTGGAGATTTCCTACAATTTATGCTTGTAGGAAAAGAAGTAGCCTAAAGTGCAATTTAGAGGTTGCAAATTGGAGGAGTTTCTTTGAACGCTTGGTGTCCAAAGAGGGGAATTCATTCTCCCAACTTGGGTTTGAGAGCATGAAGACAAATTTAAATACTCCCCTACAATCTTGACTTATAGGAAAGAGGGAGGGAAACGCAACTTATGAATTGTAAGTTGGAGATTAGGGAGGACCACTTACTTGATTTAGGCTAAGTAAATGGTGAAGTTTCTTTGAGCATTTGGTACTCAAAGGAAGATTAGCATTTGCTCAACTTTGGGCTAAGCAAATGAGGAAGACTAGGATTTGAATCCCATGTCAAGAGGATTACTCATTAGTTTGTGTTGTAATGAATAAATGATTTGATAAAATTTCTACAATTTTGGGGTTGAAGGAAGAAGATGGTTTATTGGTTTTATGTTCTAACAAAAGGGTGAATAACTTAGAATTTAGTTCCAAGCTATAATGATTCATATGTAAGAAGAGCATTTGGAGTCTTGGAGAGGCTCGAAAATATCACACATGAAGGGAATATTTGTTAGTTTATATTCTAACAAAAGAGATGAAAGAACTTAGAAGTTGGTTCCAAGTTGCAAATGATTCATGTGTTCTAAAACTAACAAATAAGCCCATTTGGTTAATTTTCAAATCCCAAATGTGGTGGATATAAACTAACAATGACTATCACTTGTGTGCTCTAAATTTAGTGAAAAGATCAATTATGAATTTGGTTGGTCATAGACGTTGTGGTATTGTTTCCAACCAAACACATTCACATTCACTAACTTGTAGAGACTATCAATTCCTACATGCAAACTCTCCAAAGTTTATATCAATTTTGCCATGACACAAATGCTAGAGGATCATTCACCATCATTCTTATCCATGAGAATTAAGAGATGCAAAGCATGTTGAAGTAATTCAAGAACACATAAGGGGTGGCTTATGGGTCTTTGGAAACTCACATCTACCCCAAGTTTGCCCTACAAATTAAATGAATATGCTTATCAATCTCTCAATAATTTTAAAAGCATGCAACCCTTAGAGAAAGAGACCTATACTATTTTATTTAGATCAATTTTGGTATAATCTAAATTCTAAGCAACATGCAATTCATTTGGCCAAATGCATAGCCTCCAAAATTTGGGTGCTATGACGACGAAGCCTAGTTTTGTTATAGGCGACGGTTCAAACACAATATGAATGCTATTACATGCATTTGAGAGGTGTTGGATATCAATCCAACACCTCTACACCCGTTGGCATGCCTCTTTGACTCTCACAAGAGAGCAAACAAGTGAAAAACACTAGTCTTTCACTGTTTTGCGGAGAGGACAGCGAGCAAAGGGTTTTGGGGAAGCGAACAAATGAGGTTTCTAAAGGACCTATGGCTTGGGGATGTCAACCACACATCAATGACCTTGGGGGACCTTAGGTTTCACTAAGTTTTAAGATTTTACCTCGCCCGGGTTGTCTTAGCGCTCCTATCCTAGCTCCAAGTCGCTGTCCAAGCCTTTCCCAAGGAAGAAGACTGCTGTCCAAGCCTTTCCGGATGTCGCCGTCGCTGTCCAAGCCGCTCCGGAAGCCTTCTTTGCTGTCCAAGTTGCTCCCAAGCCTCCCAAGCACCGTTTGGAAGCTTTCAACAGCCTCCAACCTGCTGTTTGCAAGCTTTCGGAAGTGGTTGCTTCTGTCCAAGGCTTTACGGAGGATGGATTTGCTGCCCAAAATGCTCCGGACAGCAGTTTGCTGTCCAAGAACGCCCGAAAACAGCAGTTTGCACTGTTTTGAGGTCACTGGAGATAGTTTGGAAGGAAGTAGAGGCCTCCTACTTTCTCTTGGCTGCAACTAGGGTTTATTCAGCATGTCTTTGCCCTAGACTTTGGAAGAGAAGCTTACTAACAGCAGCAAGAGGGGATTTCTGCTCTCTAATCGAAGGGAGAAAACCATGGCAGCGAAGAAAAACTCATTTTCAGTCCAAAGAGGAAGAAGACAGCAGCTAGGTAACATGAAATCTCCTCCTCTTTCAACTTCAGCTCCCAAAAAAAGGTATGGAAGGGGGAAAAGGCTTGGCCGACCCTCCCCCTTGGCTAGGTCACACGCAAGGAGGCCTTTGTCGGCCTCTTCCTCCTGGCTTGGACGCGTGCAAGAGCCGAACGGCTCTTCTTTCTGCTCTACCTGGGACGGAAGGGACGGACGGTGTGCAGGAGGAGAAGCCCGACTCCTCCCTCTCTCTCGCTCTTTCTCTCGCCTGGGACGGACAGACCAAAAGCCACGGGAGAGCCGAATGGCTCTCCCCCTCTTGTTCGCTTGGAGAAGCACGCATGAGTAGGCCGACCGCCCAAATGAACCAATTAGGTTGCCTTAATGCACGAAATGAAGGATTTAGGGCAGAATTTGAGATGAAATCTGAGCCATTGATCTCAATTTCTGATTTGAGAATCAAATTAAGCCCAAATTGACAAATTAGGGTTGGAATTGAGTCTGAATTGGACTCGACCCGAACCGATTTGGGTCAGTTTGGGTCCGATTGGGTTCGATCAATTTAATTTCATGAAATTGAACTCGAATTGGTGTCGAATTGCGTCGAATTGGGCTCGACGACGCTCGACGGGGTTTGAATTGATTTGATTCGATTTTAATTTAATTAAATTGAGTTAATTTAATTAAATCGGGGTTTTATTTGAGTCAATTTTGCCTCAATGACATTCGATTGGGTCGATCGAGCACGATTGAACCTAGTCGGGCTTGATTGGGGTCTGGTTGATACGAAAATATTCGTCAGCAATCATCATAACGTAAAATTAGCTTTTATGGCTTCATAATAATGTTCAATGGAGTGTTAAGTAAAATTCTATTGAGCTATATTGAGGTTCTAATGCCTTCATTGGGGTCTCTTTTGCCCTACCTGCGCAAGTATTATAACATGTCATTGCCTCCTCGATTTTGACGTCTCGTAACCTTTTACGCTTGTAAATCATGTGCACATCTAAAAATCACAATTGCTATAATTTCTAATAAAAATATGAATTTTTAATCCCAAATAATATTTTTCTCAAAACTTCCTCCCCTCATATATCATTAGAATCCTAAATAACAATTGAGTATAATTAAATTAGGAACTTATAAATTAAAATTCTACCATAAATAATTTAAACTTCTTCCTTACCTTTTTATCTCTTCCCTAATTTCTTTTCCTTTTTCTTCTTCTTCCCTTTTTTTTAAAATTTTTATTTTTATTTTTTCCTTACTCGAATTTCCCCTTCTTACCTTCAGCCAACGCCCAATTTTCGCACCCCTTGTTGCTTCACCCGAGCTCCAGCATACAAATCTTTCCTAACCCGAGAGCTGCTAGTGAAAATGAGGGAATGGGGAGGAGTTTGACAATAGTGAAGGTAATTAATTAGCTTAAGTTTTATAATTTAATTAAATACCTCACCCATTACCTTGCATATACTCCACCTGTCTGGTTAAATGCCCTTGGTACAATAGAAGTTATAAATTAACATATTTAAAACTTTAGGAAAATAATTCAAATCGAAACTAATTCTATAACTTTCACACTTTTACAAACTAATATATACTTGATACCAATTTGCTCCAATTGACAATTAGAACACAATATAATGATTTTTTTAAATTTTTTATTATTTTTGTTAATATAATGATTTTTTTAATGATTTTCATGAAAGTTGGTATTTCAGGTATAATTTAATTAAGGAATTTTTTGAGTTTTTACCTGAAAATTTTGGGTATTATAGTTAACACCAATTTTCTTTTTTGATCAATAGACAATATGTATCACCATGTCCTTTGCTATGCATTTCCAAAACTAATTTCTCGCTTAAAGTACTCATTTTGTAATTTTTAAGTAATGTTATTTTTTAAAATCTTTTTTTAATATCTTGATTGTTAACCAAGATATTATTTCCTTCACTTTTAATTTATCTAACTTAATCAAAATCTTTAGTTTTATTATCTCTTACCTTGTATGTTTAATTTATCTTCATTTCTCTTTTCTTAGTGTTATGACATCAAATAAATCATAAAAGAATATAGCTTTTGCTTTACTCATTATGATGTGAAACATAATAGGAATTGCAGGAATTTAATAAAAAGTTGTTAACCTTACTAATTGTAAAATTAATATTTCACAAGAATTAGATTTCTAGGATTTCGTAGTTGTAGTTGTGCTTTGGCATGCAGTTACGAGAAAGAATAACAAGACAATTTAAAATAACAACAAACTTATAGTAAAGGTAAAGATATAAATAATAGAAATCCACCGTTTAACAAATATAAAATTCACCTTGAGTTCCCTCACTTTCACTCTTGAGGTGGTTTTAACTGAAGAATAGTTTTAGCAAACTTAGAGATGCCACCAAAAGACATAAAACACATGCAATATTGCGCAACGAAAAGTTAGCCGGAGGGGAAGAAGTTGGTGGATGTCCGATAATTCGCCACTATCTGGAGATTTGGTGTTCCTCGATTGCAAACGTCAAGGTGAAAAGGATTCGTTTGACGTAGTCGTCGACAGTGTCGTCGATCTCCAAGTTGAGGTTGAAGAAAGGAGACCGAAGGATATCTACTCATCCTTGAAGATCATACACGAATCCATGATTGTGCTCGGGATCGTCCAGTCATGGGGGAGAGAAGTCTCTTCAATTCCTGGATGGGCCAAAGTGGCCGACGGTTTGATGGAGAGGAAGAGAGGTTGGCCTGCTTGGAGAGCCTTGGGGTTAGAGATTTAGGTAGTAAGAGGAGTCAAGAGGAGAGGAGGGAATTAATTCCTTGATTAATTAAACTTGAGTAGAAATTAATATTGGAATTAATTTGAGAGGGAAGGAGGGTAATTGGTGGAGGGATTATGGGGGGAATTGGGTTTTAATTTGGAAATAATTTAAGTGGAGGAGAGAGAAAGGGTAGGGGATGATGGCAAGAAAGGGAGAGATATGGAAGAGAGGGAGGCCAACCAAGAGAAAGGGGAAGGGGGTTGTCCACATTCAAGAATGTGGCTAGGTGGAATGAATGTTGGAATTTAAATTAATTCCAAGTAAATTTCAGATTGTGAGAGATTTGGAGGGGCTTCCTAAAATAGATTTGCTAATTAAGAAAGGTTTTGAATTTCAAATATCATTTGAATTCAAATTAATAGACTTTTAAAATTAATAATAAGCTATATTAGGAAGGTGTTTAAGAGGCCTTTTGAATTTGAAAACAAAAGGGGGAGGGGCCGACAGCTTAGGCTTGGGCTAGTTAGGCCTGCGGCTAAGGGAGGTGGCCGACGGATTGGAGGTGGAGAGGGGAGGAAGCCGACGGGTATAGGTGGTAGGGAAGAGGAGGCTGGCGGGTATGGGTGGTGGTGTTTGGGTGGTGTTTGGATAGCCGGCAGTATGGGATTGAAGTAGACGTGTCTGTCGGCTTGGTGAAGAGAAAAGGGGTGGAAAAGAAGGAAGGAAAAAGGAATCCGAGAGCTCGGACTCTTCCGGCGGCTGTTGGGTATTGTTTTGATCCTCTCCTAGGGTTCTATCTTCTCTAGGGAGCTCACAAAGAAACAAAGTACTAAAAAGCTAAAATTTTCATTCATCAATCATTGACCTCATACAATAGTGAAGACCTCTATATATAGGTCTTAAAATAAAAAGAAATGCAAAGACTAAAATGCCCTTTGGGCTACATCAGGAACTAAGCCCTCATAAGGGTACAATGGTAAACTAAGACACAAAATAAAAATAATACATAAAATGCTTCATAAATAAAGACTCCGAATTGTAGCCGTTGATCTACGATTCCTCCAATGATAGACGCTCCGGAATCTCCTGCTGATGTCCTCATCTCATTATCTTCATTACAAGATTTCTAGCTTTCTTAATACATTATAAGCATTTGTAGTTTCAAATTTAATCCTCTTTTAAAAATATTTTTCTTTTACTTAATAGCCCTTTATTTCTTCTTTTTCCACTATCAAATTTCCTTACCAATGTATCATCTATTTATATACTTTTCTAAAATTTTTATATTAATTCATTTTATAAAATTTGCCATCTTATCCCACGTTAGGGTTTGACTCATTTAAAGAATTCTGATTTACCTCTTTTAGCAACATATCTTGAAAGATTAACAATTTCCTACCCTTTCAGATTTCTCTACTCCTTTGACCATAATTGCCATAATTGCTTTTGATTAACAACAACGAGATTTTATTCCACTATATGGGGTTATTCTTTTGATTATTTTTAATTATCAATAACTAAAACCCTATGTTGTATTGTTAACTTTTCATTTGGAAGCAACTAATTTTTTTAGTAAAAATAATCAATTTTCTCTATGGCAGCCACATGTAACCAAGGTTGTAAAAACTAGACCGGAGATAGAACTGAAAAAGAGAGAGGTTCAAGGTTCAATGGTTCGGCTGGGATTGAAGAACCGGATAATGTAATAAAAATTAAAAAAATTAAATGATATTTTAATAATAAGATAACTTTATAATAATTATGAAATAATATAATTTTTGGACTAAAAATAATTAAAATTCATACACAAATAATGTATTCCATAATTTTCAAGTTAAATATACATAATTATTAATTTATATTATATATATTTAAATATAAATACAACAACAAACATACAACAGCATCAAGCCTTTATCCCACTATGTGAGATCGACTACATGAATCCTTCTTTTTCATTGTGTCCTAACAAGAGTCAAATTTTCATTTAAATCTAATAAAGAAATGACATTTCTAATATTTTCTAATTAAGTCATTTTAGGTCTTACTAATTTTAAATTTAATGTAAATATCTCTAATATTCGATTTTAATTCATATTTAATAGAAATTTAGTTTATATATAAATATATAAATTTAATATAAATAATTGTTAATTTATGTGAAACATGTGTGTATGATTTACTAGTGCTTAATACATAATACTTAAAAAATTTTAGATATATATTTTTAAATAAATATTTTATATTTAAATTAGTTTATCATTTAATATAATATTTTATATTAAATTAAATTATTTAAATATATTATGAATTGAACTGGCCAGTTTTGAAAAGCCGAGACCAGTTCAACAGTTGGTTGGTTGAACTGACGGTTTAAACCGGTTTGATACTGGATCGGTTTTTTATAAGGACTAAACCGGTCATAGGATTGGTTCACAGTTGAAACGGTCGGTCCGATCCGTCTTTCAAAACCATGCATGTTACTACATGATCTTCTTGTTTCATTAAATTACTAAGTAAATTCAATCTTGATTATGAATCATCATACCTTATTTATAAAAATAAAGTTATAGGGATAAAGGCAATTTAAATATAATTCTAATTATATTTTGAATCAAATCCTATCTATTAATTGAAATTTTAATCTATAATTATTAAGAAAATAGATTCAATTAAATTTAAATTAAGATAAAAGATAGAAATTCAGCCAAAAAATATAATATTAAAACAAAGCTTGAAAATTGGTTTGGTTCATCACCTTTATCCGTGTTTTATTTCTTTTGATTGGCCCGTGAAAATTCGAATTTTTTTGGCTAAATTAGTTGATTTGTTCTTCATAAATTTCACTTGGCCAATATAGTACTCTTCTTGGAAAGAGGTGGAGGAAATGGGAGCACTAGATCAGTTGATGGAAAAGCATCGATGAAGAACATCAAACAATAGAAAGAAATCTAAAAAACGGATTTGTAGGCTTATGTGTTGAGTGTTATAAGCAACAAACACCTAAGGATATTTGGAAGTTGAACTAGCAATTAGCTAGGTGATGATGGCGGCAGTGGCAGTGCAAACACGATCATTTTATAGGTGCAATTGGTTTTAAAAAAATAATTTTAAATTACTCGTGATAAGTGAATTAGAGAAGGAATCACTATAGTATCAACAATTGTTTTATATAACATCATTTCATAGTTAACATCAATCTCAAGCTCAAACACTTAATCAAATATGGGTTTTTTTCTTAACACCTAATAGTGTATTGGAATCAATCTCAAGCATAATAGTACTGTTTGTACTGCTAACTCATAATGATCCTCAAGGTCCAGTTCATCATATCATATGAAAGACGTTTGTCATCATAAACATTTTCATAAATATCATTATCTGAAGAGATTTATCATCATAAATATCATAATAAGGATCATCGTACTAGTAGGATCTTAAGGTTTTGATCATGATCTTGAAATAGATAATGTCTGGATTTTGTGGGACCAGAGAAATCTATGAGGCCTGTGTAATGAATTGCATGGACTGACACCCTATGAAAAGTTTTGGTTCTCACACAGCCTTCCGATACTCTGATCAAGTGGGAAGTATCACAAAAGCTAACAACGATCTAATTAATAATGAAAAATCCCAAGGGAGAAGGAAACAACATTTTTCAATCATTGGCTCTTAACGGGGCGTACATGTGCTATTTGTAGATAGAGTATGGCCTAGCAAATATTTAATAGTTCCTTCACTTATTCTAGCTGAAAAATAAAATAAAGCAAAGAGAAAGTTACAAATTGATGACACCTATTGTAGTATCAAGAAACATGTTGTTAATAACATGAATAGGTGATGGCCTATGTCAAATCTTTTAGTGATTTCTAGAATATGTAGTTTACTGATACTATAAAGGGGTGTACATGTGCTATTTGTAGACAGAGTATGGCCTAGCAAATATTTAATAGTTCTACCACTTATTCTAGCTGAAATAATAAAATAGTGCAAAGATAAAGTTACAAATTGATGACATCTATTATAGTATCACGAAAGATGTTGATAACATGAATAGGATGATGGCCTATATCAAATGTTCTAGTGATTTCTAGAATATATAGTTTACTGAAGTCTGATTGATCACATCACTTCAAGTACTGATTACCTTCATGATGTACTTGTGAAGCCAACTAATTTTTTTTGTACCTTAGCATATTTCTCTTTCTGGGTAGACTTCTTATTCTGTCTACTTTATTTTTTTGTCTATTATGTTGGTGCTTTTTTTCCCCTGCATATTTAGGTCAGCATACGAGCAAAAGAAAGCTGAGGGAGAGAGAAATTTTCAGCCAATTGATTATGATGCTCCTATTGAATCTGAACAATCCAAAATTGGATTAGCTACCAAGGTAAGCATATTTTGACTTTTTTTTTGCTAATTGTGAAAGCTTTTCAATGCTGGAAATTGATTGATTGGGTTTTGATTGCAAAATAGATTGGTGTTGGAGTTGCTGTAGCTGTTTTTGGTGTGGTTTTTGCTTTTGGGGATTCCTTCCCTTCTGGAAGGTAACTATGGTGTATTTTAGTATGGAAGGCTTGATTTTCCATGTATGGCTTTTTAAACATAGATGCATTTTATTTAGAATGAGTTTGTTGATTCTTTTAATACTTAAAATTCTTCTAGTTATATGTGTGGATTAAGCTTCTTAAACCATTTAACGTTATCCATTCTTTCATTTCACTCATGACTGCTTGATTATTTCATTTTGAGATAATAATCAAAACGGTTCTGTGACCTTTTATGAAAGTCCACAATAGTCCTCAATTTTATTAACGGATTATTTTGGTCCCTCAACTCCTTTAGAGAAGTCAAAATAGTCCCTCCATGAGATTATTTTAATTTCTTTTTAAAGATTAGAGAGATCCAAATGATCATTTAATATAGTTGAGGATCATTTAGTCCTTTTTAAAGAGTCAAGGGATCCTTTTGATCATTTTCTTATTTCATTTTATAGCTAACTTGATGTATTATAATATAATGTTATTGTAGGTGTACTTTGCAGTCATATTTTAATAAGTTATTTACTAGAACTGATCGATAGAAATGATCATTTAGCTTTAATATGAACTGTAATAAGCAGCAAAACGAGTGAATAGATGTTGTAATAGTTGAATACTGGCTTCGGAAATTTAAATTGCTTATCTATTGTTGTAATCAAGCTTTACCTGGTTTATTTTTAATGCATGCAATTAACAATTAGCTCGTTATATTTTTAGTGTAATTTAATTCCAGGCTAAATCATGCTAAAGTTTATTTAATATATAATAAATGCATACGGATTATTAATAATTTTTTAATTATGTTTCATATGTAGTAAATGCATACAGATTTTTGAAGTATGCTTTAATGAAACTGAACTCAAAATTTGACTTCAACTCAATTCAAATTGATTCGCTATAGGAATTTAGCTGTCCCAAGCTCCAGTGAGTTGTTTCCAGTCAACTCAAATCTTTTTGAGTTAGCTATAAATGATCCAAATCAGAATCTTTTTGAGTTAGCAATAAATGATCCAAATCAGTAAGGACCCATTTCATATAACTTTTGTTTTTGTAAATTTTTGTTTTAATTTTAATTTTTTTATATTTTGATATGTTTCTAAAAAAAATGTTGTTTTTGTTTTTATTAAATATATAATAGGTTGATTTATGTGGTGGTAGTGGTTGCTGTAGCTATTGGGATAGCAGTGGTGGTGGTTGGGGCACTAGCGGTGGTGATCACTGGTTGTGATAATTGTCTTTAAAAAAAATCAAAATACCTTGTTTTTGTTTTGAATGTTTCTAAAAAATATTTTGATTTGTTTTTAAAAATAAAAAATAGGAATAGTTGAAAAACGCACAAAATAAATATATTTCTTAAAAAAAAAAAAAATCTTAAACTGGCCCTAAACAACTTCATTTGACTATATTCTGAAGTATGCATACCTCGATTAACCAAAATATGCTACTGCATTATAAGTTATTTAAAAAGTATGGAAAACCAACATAAAATGCCAAAATCTTCTATTACATATTTGATATGTGAAATAAAAAATTAAAAGTATATGATAGATTTTGCTCGTGATAAATTTTTTTCTTCAAATAAGCTCTCCCTCTGCTCTTTCTTTACAAGCTAATTCGAGCCAGATATCATGTTAATTAAAAGTTCCTGCAAAGGGGTAGAAATTCAGTAATAAATCAACTACAAAATATTGAAGAAAGTACAACTATCCAGCAATCTTTGCTAGGATGTCTAGGATAAATAATTCCTGTAGAGATTGAAATCTACACATTCAGCTATAGTAAGATTATTTATCCAGATGGTCAGCCGTTATCTCTCTCTGGTGATATAATAAATCACTAAACTGGTAACCAGTAAATAACTAAATTAGTGATCTAGCAATTAGACAAATAGTAGATTTTACAGATAAAATGCTATAACTATATTAAGGGCTTGTTTAGTTGCTTATTTAGGTAAGCTAAGTAAAGATTAGGATATTACGCTTAATGCGGACAATAAGTTGGCCAAAATAATAATCACATGCTCTCAAAAGTGATTTGGGGAATATGCTAAGCTTAAGTAAGAATTAGTCATTTAATTATTTGTAATTTGACCAATTTAGAAGTAGATTAATTATAATAATTAGGAATTTATTATATTTATTAGTGATTAAGTAATTATTCAATGATAGACACATTGATAGTTAATGGTGATTGTTGCATTGATTGTGATTACAACATCGATTGCAACTGAAATTGCTTGATCAATGCTAATTTTGGATAAAAAAGGATGGTTACTGTAACATCGGTAACAACTATAGCATCAATAGAGATGTAGGGCGAAGACTACTCACATGGGGAGAAGGATGATGACATCAACACTATTGGGGATTACAACATCAACTGGGACAAATTAGGGAGATGGCTAACCTGAGAAGCAGGATGGAGATGACAATGTAGGCATCATTGAAGGAAGGTGATGATGAAAATCATACAAATTGAGGTCATTGATTACAATGCTATTAGTGACGGAATGATCAACAAGGACAAATGACTTTTGTGGATAACTTGCCATGAAGATGATGGTAATGATTGATGCTAGCATTGATGATAGTGTGATGATGTACATGTTTAACATGAAGTAACTGTTGATGGTAGTATGGATGGATGAACATGAAGTAACTTTTGAGCTTGTAGCTCAACATCCATCCTTCTTCTCTGCTATTTTGATGTCCTTCCTCCAGATAATAAAGTCTTAGCATCATTCCTTCTAGGAACATATAGCCCAGTCGATAGAGTAGTGGTGTTGGCAGGCCCCACAAAAATTTATTTCCTAGCTACAACCCTCTTCATGGCTGGGGTCCCTACTGGGACAACCTTTCGAAACTAGAGATTCTCTTATGGGGGACCTTTTATTAGTGGTATTTCTGGTTGGTGGCACTCAAAATGTTGACATATGTGCATTACGTGCAGTAGCTTTAGTAAGGTTTGACCTTCTAAGAGGTCCTTCAGTCGTCATGCCATATACAAGAACGGTGTAATAATTCAAATATTTTTTTGAAATGATTTTTTAAATGAAAAATTGAATTTCAGGCCAAGTCTTGTTAGTTATTAACACTATAAAATGAGTTGGCTATTAAAATGTATTACCTTGTGCAAGAACTGTGGGCCGACAAGCTTTCCTTTAAAGATGATTTATGGTTTTATGCTGATTGTTGCCTGTAACAAATGATCGATTATGTTGATGGGCAGAGAGTGATGACTCTTTGTTGATTTAATGAAGCCACCTGTAATGATAATTGATTAATTGGATAAGTGATAATTGATATGACTGATGAAAAATTGGGAATGTTGGGGTAAAAGATGTTGAAAACGCTACATTAAAGTTGGATGTCCTGCCTTGTTAAATCATACATTTCATGCATATATTGATAGTACTGATGATATTGATATATACATTAATATCATTGACAATACTGGATGCATTGATAATTCATAAACATATGATGCATATGAATAGATAAGATATATTCCTTTAGTGATTTATGAATAATTTTTGCACCTTTGTTTTACCGGTTTATTGAATTATATACCAATTATTGATTTTTAGATTCATTGTAGTAATTCCCTGGTTTTATTATTTGTCATATTGATTTTTATTCATAATATATGATTATTAACTATATTGATTGTTATTGATTATATTAGACTGAGCATATCATATTGATTCTTTAGTCCTTACATTGATTAATTTAGTGAATTTAGATTAATGTTGGGCTTTTGAGCTCTCAGATAAGAAAATAGGTCAGGACCAGTTGGACTGAGATTGTTAGAGATCTTCAAGTTTTCCTTAGATTTTATTATGTATTTTCGTTTATTCTTTTGTAGTCAGGAGCTTATGATATATTAGTGATTGTAGTGATCTGTTGGTTATTGTAAATAACATTTTGGGTGAATAAATAGTTTAATATCTTGATTTATATGATTTGAGTTGCTTTTGTTGGTTATTATTTATATTGATGATTTATAGAAGATCTGACATATTCTTAAAATGATAAATAGACAATTCTTCCAAATTTGATTCCGTGGCATTACAAATGGTAACAACCATTGTAGTAGCTATAAAAAATTTTAACCTACCAAATTGGATGGTGGCTCTGGAGTTTACAATATTGATGATAGTATTCGCTAACTGAATGATAAAAGACGTGTTCTGTAGTTCCATTATGTACAAATGAAAGATAAGGGTTAGTAATCAGAATTTGATGCTTTATCCCACACTTTCAAAATGTAGAGACTAGACATAACAAAATAATATAATCAAGTAATTTGAATAATCTGGAAACCCTTCTTGAGCTAACTTTAATGAGTTTGTTAAAAAAAAATTCATTAAAAAATGATTTAAAAATTTAGCTCGTTATACTTTGCTTTTACTATAGAAAATGTATGATTGCCAAAGATAAAAAGAGAAATCATCCCCAACGGAGTCACTAGGAATCAGTGCTCTAAAAATTTGAGCTTTTGGGGCCCGATCTTTTCGTGTATGTTCGCCTGTTCGGAGAAAGTTTTAACAAATTATGTTCTAAAGAAAATTTTCGAAAGGCAGATTAAATAGAGATAAGACACTACTTAGAGATTTCGCCCTCTTAATGAAGACTTAAGATCCGAGTTCTGATTTCCTAGAAGCGCAAGCCCTATAGTTAATTACCCCTCTCGATAATGAGACCCAGTTAGGAAGAGTAGATAATGAGAGAGTTTTTGTTGATAATGAGAGAGTTTATTAAGGCTAGTCGTTAAATAAATGCTTAGTATCTAACATATAGTAGTAGTAGATCTAGATATTTAAAATTGGTAATTTTATCACCTATCACTTAAAGTAGATAGTGGGGGGATGATGATGAACCCAATAACGATCCAATGGTTGTGTTGTTCTGGGTCATCATGGTCCCTAGTCCACTTAGTCAGAGGAGATAGTCAACCCAACCTGACCGAATGATCTTTGTTGGTAGCCATCAATTGTTTCGTACAAGGGTACCATGTAGACTTGGCGTGATTGTTTATCTAAGGGATGAATTTAGTCAACTTTGGCTAACATAGAGCTTTGTGACTTACCCATTATATCCTATAATTTTTTACTCAATGGTAACTAGCCGTTAGGGAATATATAAGCTTTTAGTCATGATCGTAGGATAGTGGAGTCATTCGACCAAGCCACTAGGTCAGAGGGTTGTGATCATGATCATTTACTATGTGGAGCGGTCTGGCCAAACCACTGATTAGAGGAACAGTCACAATCGTTTACCTCTTAGGGCTGTTTATCCAAGTTACAAGTTTTATGGAGCTATTTTGCCAAGACATTGGTTAGAGGACAAATGCTATGTTCTTACTGGCATGAAATAATTTGAGAATGAATTTAAGTGATATTCTCGACTTGATATTTGCCCTTTATGAGCTAGAGTTATTCTTGAGTTCATCGCCCTCCCCAAATGGTTATAAAAGGTGGAGTTTTTCTTTAAGTTTAGATGATTAAATCTTAATTTTAAATATTAATATTTTAATAGACATTGAGCATTGAAGTTTGGTAAATATTTGAGAATTGACCTCTTCGGTTGAGGTTTATTCTCAACATGGCCATTATCGGGGTGACATGATTGTCATTTGAAAATATCTGTATTTTGTAATAATTTGGAAGCATATAAATGGTCGAATCCCCTTCGGTTGAGATTAACTTCAATATAGCCATCTTCAGAGTATTTAAATAACATGTATAATTTTCATTTAAAGCATGCCAACTTTTTTCGCTTGCTAATAGAAGATTGTGTTTGATTACTAACATTGTAAGTTATTGTAGTAATGCTAAGAGCGAGAGCTTTATGTTTTATAATGCATTTCATCTGAAGAGTCTTGAAGGTTTAATGTGAACTTTAGATATAAATATCTCGATAGATTTGTGATTAGTCATTTGTTCATTGATTCAAGTCGTGACGACTCCCATCCTTTCAAGTAGGAATAAACTTGAATATTTGACATGTGTAGCATTCTCAGACATTTGAATTAGGAGTTCAAAGGAATGATCAAAGCACATGCCGATATTTTGTTTGAAGATAAGATTTTAGATTGGTGAGCTTTTAACTAATGGGTTTGACTGCTAAATTGTTGCCCCAAGGGCAAATTTCTAAAATTATGTAAATAACCCAATTTATGTTTAATTGTGTAACTTTAATGTTATGTGGTATGATTTATACATTGTCTATTTGAGGAGTTCGATGGGAGTTCTGTTTGGACTTTAATTCCTTAAAGGTGTTTTTATGAAAAGTATTCCTAAGAATATTAGGAATGTTTTTAATGCATGAATTTGGATTGTTGATAAAAATTTTGTTTTTATAATTTTCCATAATTATTTTAGTCCAAAAATTATAATTATAATTATAATTATATGTTAAGGATTAATTTTAGAGCAATATTTTAATGAAATTGAAGATTTACAATTTTCTGAAAATTAAGATTTATTTAAATTCGAAAATTTAAGTTTATTTAATTTAAAATTTTGTAAGTGCCGTAGAGAATTGTTAAGGGAAAATGATGGGTTTAGGCTTAGGACTTGAATTCAGCCTTAATGAAGATTGAATTATGTGACATGTCTCTTTTGTAATTTTTCTTAGGTGGTGATCGTTAAGGTGTAAGGTGAAAGAACTTTATCGAAGCGACATACCGTGCTTAAGAGAGGTAGGTGTTCATACCTCATTTAAATTTATAAGTGCAAAATTTATTTATGCTTGAAATGAAATTTTATGCAATTATTTTATTGTTAAATGTTTTATATTAAATGATTGAAAGAATATCTTATAATTTCATGTTTCTATTTTATGCATTATTTGAAAAGCATTTAAAGCATATGAAGAACACTTAAGCATAAAAATTTATTAAGCTTATGAAAGACAATTGAGCATAATTGAAAGATTTAAATTGAATAATAATTTCATGTGCATGTTGATCCAGAAGTGCCAAAATTGTAATGGTAAAGGGGCTTGCAAAAGCCAAATGGTAATGGGGTTCTACGGAGCCAATTGATAAAGGAAATTGTAAAAATTTGACTGCGTACCTGATCAGTACGTACACTGGTACTTCCGGGCTGGGTGTATACATTTAACATAAGCATTTTTGTATTTACATTGCATATGAAAATGATGAAAGGAAAGAATGAAAGAACGAAATATTAAGGAAAGGAAAAAATGAAAGTAAGAATGGAAATTCAAATGTTATGATTTGCAAAATGATATGAAATGATTTCAATTATAAAAGTTTTTGTTATGCATCTTATGAAATTAACTGAGGTATGAATTATCTGCTGAGTGTTGGCTCATCCCACCTTTTAAATTTTTTTTAAGGAGATAAGTGATGGCTGCACGACGAACGTACATATATCGTCGTAGGGGGCCTCAGAAAGAAAGGTTATCTTTTATGTTTTTCTGTTTTAGTCTTTGTTCTGTCCCTGTGTAGTTTGTGAGTTTGAGTTTATACATATGTAATGAATAGTGATTTGGAGTTTATGTAATTGTGGTATAATATTTTAGTAGTTGTGTGAGAAGAAAAATGTTTGGAACTCTTCTAATTGATATTGTTTAGTGGCTCTTTCATTTAATGTTGGATGATGTTTATGTATTGATATTGAAGTCTTTAATGAAATTGTTTATGTTTAATTATGCTCATCCGTATGACCGACTGTTCCCGCCCCGTTTTTATCGGGCTAGCCGAGCCGGGTCGTGACAGTAAAAGTACTGATTTCTATTTTTTTTCTTTAAATTTTTTAGTAGTTTGGCATTTCTGTATTTCTTGCCTTGTGTTTGTCTTTTGTCGGAGACTGTGATAGCAAACTGTGATAGCAAGAATCTGCAAAATATATTTTTGCGTATAAATAGAAAGAAAGGAAATTTTGTGGATGAGTAAATTTATGTATTGTGAAAAAATTAGAAGCTCATGGGTCTGTTATTAAAAAAAATCTCATATTTTTTTGAAATAAAAGATCTTGGTCTATGCGGTTTCGTATTTGTTTTGCCACCATCTAACATGGTATGACATATATCTGTGTGCAATATTGGATTGGGTTGTGACAAAATTTGACTTGTTTGGGCAAGACAAAACTCAAAAGGGGTTATGTTTAAGAGTATTTGTGGGCTCCAAAAATTCAGCCTCGGCCTCCGTCCGCGTGTTACTTTTTCTTTGGCTAGGGAGTTTTAACAGATTAAGTTCCGGGGTAAATTTTCGAAGGTAGATGGGTTTGTAGATAAGACACTACCCAGAGATTTCACCCTCATTTTGTAAGGACTTTATGATCTGAGTTTTAGTTTCCTATAGGCGTAAGCCCCTATAGTTAATTACCCCTCCTGATAATGAGAGAGAACTTTCGATTAAGGCTAGTCGTCAATCAGATATGTAGAGATACATGGTATCTAGCATACAGTAGCAACAATGGGCAATCAGAATTTGGAAATTTGAAGATTTGGAAAAGTTTCGGAATTTGAAGGTTTGGTATTTAAAATAGAAATTTTCACCATCTTGCACTTAAAGTGGATGGTGGGGGAATGGATGATGAGCCCGATCAAGATCCCATGGTTACGTCGTCCCGGGCCATCGTCGTCCCTGGTCTACTTAGTCAGAGGAGGTAGTCGACCCAACCTGACAGAAGGATCATTGTCGGCAGCTATGGATTGCTTCATCCAAGGGGATTTTGTAGACCTGGGGTGAATATTTGTCTAAGGGGACAAACTTGAATCCATCTTAGCTAATATATGGCTTTGTGCCCTATCGATCATACCCTATTGATTCATATCTCAAGGATTTAATTCCATTAAGGAACGTATTGACTCTAGCTATAACCAGTATTTCGTGGTGCCATTTGGCGGCAAAACCACTCAGTTCAGAGGGCCCCGGGTCATAACCGTTTATCCTGCGGTGCCATTTGGCGGCAAAACCACCGGTTAGAAAACATGTACGACATCCTTACTAGCAGGAGATTGTTTGAGAATGAATCCTAGTAATATTTTTGACTAGGCATTAGCTCTATGTGAGCTGAAATAAATTTTAATTTGTCCACCTCGGCAAACTATTGCGGAGGGTGGATGTTTTTTTGCTTTAAGTGGTCGATGATTGAATTTTAAATTTTGAATATTTTTTTTGGATTTCTGGATTTTTTAGGAGTTTGGATCTTGTGGGTATTTGGGATTTTGGACTTTGGAGCATTGAATTTCATAGGTATTTGAGTGGCATTTTGAAATCAATTGTAAACTCCTTCGGTTGATATTTTCATTCAATACGGCCATCATCGAGGTGACTTTGAGGTCACTTGAAAAATATTTGAATTTTGTTGATATTTGAGAACATTTTGAAAAACTTGAAATTAACCCCTCCGGTTGAGATCTGCATTCAATACGGCCATCTTCGGGGTGTGGGGTCATTCATTGACTAAACCTTGTCGACCCTATTAACTTACGGATAGGGGATCCGGTTTCGTAGGCTTTATGCCCTTATTAGTAAATTCTCTTGATTATAGGCATTTAAGGCGTAGTATGAATATATTAAACCAAATATATCGGTCGCTGCAATTGTATATTTGTTTAATGGTTCAAATCCTGTCAACTTCTATTGATCCGTATAAAAGGATCAGGTTCGAACCTGAATTCACTTGTTGACCCGCGCAGCATCCCTAGGCGTCACGTGTGTACCAATAACATGCTCGACGGGGCCCATGCTGGTGTTTGGGGGCATTTTATAATTATTTACTGAACCTTGTCAACTCATATTTATTTTGGAGGATCGGGTTCAATTTTTTTGACCTGCGCAGCATCCCTAGACGTCACGTGTGTATCAATAACACGCTCGATGGGGTCCATGTGGGTTTATGATTGCATAACCCCTTTCAGTATACCTATGTGTATTCAAACTACAGTGCATGTACGGGGGCATTCTTGGAATATTTATAAACGCCTTTTATCTGCTTGTATGGATGTTGCAGATCCGGTGGCATTTTGTAGCAGCTTCTGGATTAATTATTTGCTTCTTTGTACAGGTAGACTGTCGTGCACTACTTGTATAATTTATGCAAGTAGAATGTAGTGCACAAACTAATCTCCTGCTTTTGTTTGTAGGTAGTTGATGACATATGATATCTTTGTTCGTAGTTATTGCTTGAGTCACACGTGGAATATTTAAAATACAAATCTTCTAGTGCCGGCCACGGGCATTTGTATTTATTGTAGTTATTATGTATTTTTCTTTTAGGCAATACTTTGGATGTGTAAAGGATTTCCTACGGTAGCTTATAGGAGTTTGCACTTGTTGCAGTTCTATTTTGTATTTTCCTTGTAGATGACATATCGAGTGCATGACAGATCTTCTATAATGACTCATAGATATTTGTATTTGATGCATATCATCTACTGCTTGTTGGGAGCTGGTGTATTCACTTTCAATCAAATGGTATTGATTGTACAAAGGCGGCATTTGCTTGTAGATGGCATTAGCACTATTACATTTCTTCATACTCACCAGCCTTGCAATTCTATTGCTTGAGTCATGTTAGCATTGCAAATCTTTCAACTTCCTTTGGAGTAGATCATAGTTTGCATAATGACTTGCATTGACCGTGGAAGGGCCACACTTCAACTTTTAATTTGATATCTCATTTGTTGCATGTCTCCACATGCCACTGCCTCCACCATAACCTTCTTACATATGTTTAGCGGATTTTATTTGGTCATTTGATATTCATTCCCGGTTCAAGTTTGAATTTATTTTATTTGGTTTTAATCTTTTGTTAATTGTTTGAGTTTTTGTTCAAGCATAAGCCTTCAAGTCCGCTGTTCATGCTCATTTGAGTCCATATTCTTGTTCTTTTTGAGTTCAAACAGGTCCAAGTGCGGTCGTATATTCTCCCGAAATTTTGGTAGCCGAGAGGCGTCTCCCCTGTTTAGGGAAAAACTACGAAAAACTGGGCCTCCCGCCACACTAGAAAAAAGCGTGTACAGTAGGTGCCCTCGTACGAAGACACCGCGACCATGAAATTTCTTTGTCCCCACCACGCCTGAGAAAGGTGTGTATGGGTCTTCGGTACCTGTTGCAAGAGAGAAGTTGTTTGCCCGCAAACGGTTACTTATGAATATCCCGGTCTTATCGTAGGCGCCGCACCGGGTTCCCATCCCGCAACGCTAGAGAAAAGCGTGTGAGCGGTTTGTCGGCTCGACACGAACGTCGAGAACAGGATTTTGGAGGCGCCGCACCGGGTCGCTCACTTTCCTCGTCGTAGGTGTCGCACCGGGTTCCGTTCCCACTACGCTACAGAAAAGCTTGTATGGGCAGTTTGCCGGCTCGATACGCACATCGAGGTAATAGAAGGATTTTTTATTAATTATAAATATTTAATAAAAATAATAATTAATTAGAATGAATTTGGTTTAATTAATTATAATTAATATATAATTAACTAATAATTAAATATTAATATAACTATTCACGGGATAGGGCTGAGGAAGCACGTGAAAGGTAGCCAGTTACCTTCACTGACGACTAGCTCCCGTCGTTTGTTCCGATCAAACAGGAAGGGAAGGCCGCTGAAGACGTTGGCTCGGGTAGGAGACCGGAAGTGTTCCGTTGGAGGAGGATTTGGCGTTAGATTTGGGAGGTCACGACTAGGTAAGGGAACTCCTCCCTCTCTCTCTGTCTCTATCTCTCTCTTACCGGACCGAAAGATTGAGAAAGGAGGTCGGAGGTTGCTAGGGGGATCGGGTAGAAGAGCTCGGGTATGCAGTGGGAGAGGCGAGAGTCTTGCGATGGGGAAGAGCAGCCCGAAAGGCTTGGATAAGTTTGGTATTTATTGACGAGAGTGGGACAGAGACCGAGTGCGAGATTTGAGCATAAAACGCGGGAGATGATTGTTTCGGTGCCGACCTATACAAGGTAGCACTGTAGCAGCGGCGGGACCTTGGAGGGATTTACGGGATGATCATTGCAGGTATGTAATTGTTTAAACCTCATTTCTTTTGTATCTTCTAGATAACACACAAATATCAACAAATGCCCCCCAACAAATGTGGTTCGCGTTCAGAACGAATCACGTTTGTTGTATGCTGATTGACTCTATGGATCTTTAGGTATTTTCTCTAAATGTCACATAGAGGTCTTCCTTTTGTGGATCTCCAAAAGTTTGCTTGGATGTCACACTGAAGATTTTCGTTTAGTGGATCTCCAAAAATTTGCTTGGATGTCACACTAAGATTTTCATTATGTAAATCTGCAAGAGTTCATCTCTTTGTCTTTATAGATCTTTAAAAGCATTTTGTACTTAAGTATCTTGAGCATCACTCAATAGATTGACAGTAGTGGGTAGCATCATTACTTTAAGCTCTTCCTTTGCACCACTGCTTCCTTGGTTTTTTAGCATTTTTGTATCTGTTTGACATTCTTTCATCATCGGGTTGTATCTTGGCAAAATTTTAAATATTTATTTGGGGATCTCGACATGCAGCTCGATGTTGACCCATATAAATATTTAAAATGCCCCCCAGTCTTTAGGGACATTTGTAGATGTCATCCAGGGTGCTCATTCTACAGCTTTAGCTTGAGTTCTGGGATTTTGATTCCTTTCTGCGCTTTGTGCTGCGGACTTGGTGAAGGGTTAATCTGATTCGTCTTTACTGATTTGTCAGAAGATTTGTAGGCCTTCTACCCTTTTGCTTCTAGCTTTGGCGGGCTTGATGAAGGGGTAGATGCCAGTGACCTAAAACACTTTAGGTTCGTATTAGGTCGGTGCCAAGAAGTCATCGGTCCAGAGTTTTGTGTAGAGCTAACTTGTTGATGATGAAATCCTCTCAGTTCAGCCTCAAGCTTTGTTTGAACTTAGGGGATGATTTTTTTTTTCGGTTCTTTGCTTTGTGCTTTGACGGACTTGTTGAAAAAGAGTTCCTTTGATCATCGCTTTGTGCTTTATGGATTTGTTGAAGGATTTACAGGTTTTAGATTCAGTTTATAGTACCAAATGTAATTAGTATCTTAATCCTTAACCACTTAAGAAGGCTTTAGTTTGAGTCACTTGAGTTCATCAGATCGGGAGAGTTAGGATTTGATAGCTCTTCGTCCTCTAGTTGCTGAGATGGGGGTTCCTTACTATGGCATTTCTTATGGCTTGTTGAGTAGATGAAATTGCCAGCGATCCGGCCATATTTGGGCTTGTTGGATTCGACCTCTTACAAGCATTCATGCTTCAGACTTGAGCTATGGGAATTGCGCTTCCCAATGCTGATTTCATTGAAGTTGGTAAATTTGGAGTTCTCCTTGGTGGTTGAAAACTTTGGAGCCTACGAGCATTTGGTAGTTGCTCGAGATTTCTCCTTCCCGTTGGAACATTGATTCTCCAGTCATTTGGGAGAATTTTATACACTACGATCACTTGAACTGGTCGAGCCAAATTTGCTTTCGTGCTTGCTACAGTCCCTATTGACGGGTTGACGAAGTGGGGGTTCTGCTACTACGGCCCTTCTTATGGCTTGTTGAGTAGACGGAGCTGCCAGCGATTCGGTCATATTTTGGCTTGTTGGATCCGACCTCTTACACCATTTCGAACCTTAAGCTTCAAGCTGTTGAAAGACTTTAAGCTTTCTGGCTCAATTTATAGGAGTGTGCAGCCACAAAAGTTTTTTTCTTGACTTTTGAGTCTTAGTATGTTTAAGAAAGTGGTGTTTCTAATTTTTAGAAGATCACCTGCATATACTTTGAAAAATAAGTATTTTGTATTCTTTAGCATAAAAGAATATTTGGATTGATAATTTTAAATATTTATTCGGGGATTTCGGCATGCAGCACGATGTCGACCCGAATAAATATTTAAAATGCTCCATTGTCTTGCAGGGACATCTTATGATGGAATAAATTTGAAATATTTTTTAAATATTTATTTGGGAATCTCGACTTGTAGCACAATGTCGACTCAAATGAATATTTAAAATGCCCCGTCTCATAAGGACATTTTGGATAGGCTTTGTATCTTTGAGATTTTAAATATTTATTCGGGGATCTCAACACGTAGCGCGATATCTACCCAAATAAATATTTAAAATGCCCCCAATTTGATGGGGATTTTGAAATGCATTCTTGATATACAAGAGAATTGCAAAATATGAAATACGTATATGATAATAAACATGTTCAAAATATATAACATATTGAATATAACATTTTCTTGGGCAATTTCATGTGTAGTATTTCTTCAGATATCGACCATTGATTGGCGGCATAGGTCTTTGACATTCCAAATCGATCAACTGATAAGCTCCTTCTTGAAATATCTTCTCGATGACAAAAGGCCCCTCCCAGTTGGATACGAATTTGCCACCAACTTTTCGATGTGGGATGATTGGTCTTGTCAGCACCAGGACTAATTCCCCTTCTTGAAATACTCGAGGACGCACCATTCGATCAAAGGATTTTGCCATTCTTCCTCGATAGATTTCAAGATTTTGTTGAGCCTGCATTCTGAGTTCATCAAGTGCATCGAGCTCTTCCATTCTCAGGCGAGCATTTTGTTTTTGAGTGAGATCATTCTGGATTGCTACCTGGAGTGACGGTAGTTCAACTTCTAATGGTAATACGACTTTAATGCTGAATACCAGTGAATAAGGAGTGGCTTTGGTTGTAGTTTTATAAGTTGTACGGTATGCCCATAGTGCCTCTGCCATCTTCGTATGCCACTCTCTTTTGTTCTTGGTGAGGATCTTCTTTAATAATTTCATCAGTGTCTTGTTGAAGGCCTCTGCCAAGCCATTTGCTCTCGGGTTGTGTATGGATGAATACCACCAATCAATTTTATGCCGATCAACGAATTTATAAATTTTTGTACTTTTGAAAGCCGTACCGTTATCCAAGATTGTGCGGCGGCACACCAAAGCTGTAGACAATATTGTGGGTAAAGAAATTGATCACATGATCGGATGTGACCTCTCTGAATGGAGTCGCTTCTGCCCACTTCAAGAAGTAGTCTGTTGCTTCCAGAATAAAGCGGTGTCTTGCCGATGATGACGGATCTATCAGTCCGATAATATTAGTACCCCAACATTCAAATGACCAAGATGCTATTTTAGGGTGTAGTGGATTTGGCGGCTAATGTGTAACATTACCGTGAATCTGACATTCATGGCACCTCTTTACGTGGTCAATACAATTTCTCATCATGGTCGTCCAATAATAACCCATCCTCTTAATTTTAGTGGCCATTTTGGGACCTGACTGACAAAATCCTTCGTAAACTTCTATTATCACTTTATCAGCTTCCTTGGTCCCTAGGCACCTTAGCCACATTTGATCAAAAGCTTGTCTACACAATGTGTCATTGACTAATACGTATCACAACGTCCTTTTTTGGATTTGTGCGACCATAGACTTTTCTGTTGTGAGTTTGTTTTCTTTGAAGTAGTCAATGAATGGATGCCTCAAATTATTTTCGACTTCAATGTCTAAACAATGCCACCATAATTCTGAAGCTTGACTAGCTTTACGTCTCTTGGCCACATGATATCCTTTCAGATAATTTTCCATAATGATCTGATGGAGAGGTTGAGGATCAACTGGAAGTATATCTGGCTTATTTGAATTAGGTACTTCTTCTGTCCTCTGGAATTGTAACAGAGTAGGCTCTAAGACCTTACGGGTGTAAAATACAATGAATATAGGACTCTCTTCATTGGTGTTCGCCATTTCCTTGGCCAATTTGGCTAGACAATCTACTTTAGCATTCTGTCATCGAGGAACTCGAGCTATTTTGACATTCAACACTTGCTTTAGAAGCTTAATGGCTCGTCGATGATAGTGGGCCAGTTCGACTTTTCCAACCTTTTAAGTGTCGAGTACCTGATTTATCACGTGTTGAGAATCACAAAATATTTGGAGATTTTGGATTCTAACATTGACCGCAATCTCCAGTCCTGCTATTAGAGTTTCGTACTCGGCTTCGTTGTTGGTCCGAGGCTCAGTCAAACTGAATGAAAACCTCATTATGCCTCCCTCAGGTGTTACAAAAATGAAATCGATGGTGACTCGGACCCTTGCAATATTCGGAGATCGGACAGGTTGAATCGATGATGCCCCATCAAAGTATATCTCCCAAAATAGTAGCTTTTTATCTTCCTCGGCATGCATGATCTGCTCATCAGGCAAATCATCGTTGAGTGGAGTCTGTTGGGATCGGATGTGCAGCGAGAAAATCTGCCATGGCTTGACCTTTCACCGCCTTTTGTGACATATACGTGATATCAAATTGCAGTAGTAGTATTGTCCACCTGATTAGGCGAACTGTCAACGCTGGTCTTATCATCATGAATTTCAGCGGATTGATTTTTGATATTAAAGTAACTTTGTGAGAGAGCTTGTAATAACAGAGTTTCTGAATTGCGAAAATTAATGCCAGATAATGCTTCTTAATTGGGGAATAGCGAATTTCTGCTACTATTAACCTTCGGCTGATGTAGTAGAGCGCATTCTCTTTCCCTTTTCATTATGTTGGGCCAACAATGCTCCGAGGGACTCTTCTAGTACTGTCGTATACAGTATAAGAGGTTTTCCTGGAATTGACGCTGCCAAAATGGGTGGATTCAATAAATATCTTTTGATACTATCAAACGCTTCCTGATATTCTTCATCCCACTTGAAACGAACATCTTTCTTCATCAATTTTAAAAATGGTTGGCACCTACCCGACATATTTGATATGAACCGTCGAATGAAGGCTAGTTGTCTATGTAAAGAACAGAGTTGTCGCAAGTTCTTTGGAGGTGGCATCTCCATGATTGTCTTGATCTTGTTGGGTTCAACTTCGATACCTCGATGTCAAATAACGTACCCCATAAATTTACCGGAGTATACCCCAAATGCACACTTAAGAGGATTCATCTTCAAATCATATTTTATGATTCTCTCGAACACTCTTCTCAAGTCATCAAGGTTATCTTTTCGGTCTGTGCTCTTAATGACCAAGTCATCTATATAGCATTCGACTTTCTGATATATCAAATTATCAAATATGTGAGTCATTGTCCGCTGGTAGGTGGCACCAGCATTCTTCTTGCCAAAGAGCAGGACCGTGTAGCAAAATATGCCTATAGGTGTTCTGAACAATGTATGCTTTTCATCTTCAGGTGTCATTTTGATTTGATTGTAGCCCGATGATCCGTCCATAAATGAGAATATATCATAGTCGAAAGTATTGTCAACTAGATGTTCTGATACCGGGAGTGGAAAGTTATCTTTCGGACATGTCTTATTGAGATCCCTGAAGTTGATGTAGATATGAATCTGGATATTCTTCTTCTTTACAGGGATTACATTGGTGATCCAATCAGCATATTTTTCTTCACGGATGAAGCTTGCTTCTATAAGTTTCTTCGTCTCTGCAATCTCCAATCTCCAATCTAATTCTCCTACGAACTTGTTTGATGAGTGCTGCATCTGATTTGATGGCTAATCTGTGAACCGCTACATCAAGGGATAAGCTAGGCATCTCAGCATATGTCCAGGCAAAGCAGTCCCTGAATTCACAGAAGAGCTCTTTTATTTCCTCCACTTAGTCTTCTGATAGAATGACACTGATGAAGGTCGGGCAAAGATCTTCCTCAGTCCGAGAAGATATGGTTGAAGAACGATGGGATTTCTTGAAGGATTCTTCAAAATATCGACCATTGAGAATGTTGTCTGTGGGGGCCATCTTTATGACCCACTTTTGATAAATTTCTTTAATGGTTGATTTCTAGTACACACTAGATGTCACACCATTCTTTGAATATATACATTTTTTTAGAGATGTGAGTCTCTATATTTATTTTTCCTTATGTCGGGACATTTCAGGAGTGGATTCTCGAATATACTTCCAAGTGTCACACCCCGATGCTCATCGTACATATCTTGACTTTTTCTTTGTTTTACCATCATAATAGATGGTTTCTTTTTCCTCTATCGGGACCTTTAAGTGACTGCTTTCTGGACATGGGGACCAAGTGTCACATCCTGAAGTTCACAGCATAGAGCTAAGTATTATTATTATTTTTGCTGCTACTATAGCATTTAAACGACTAGCCAAAGATCGAAAGAGAAATCATTCCCCGGCGAAGTCGCCAGAAATCAATCGGCTCCAAAAATTCAGCCCCGGCCTCTGCCCGCGTGTTGCTTTTTCTTTGGCGAGGGAGTTTTAACGGATTAATTTCTGGGGTAAATTTTGGAAGGCAAATGGGTTTGTAGATAAGACACTACCCAAAGATTTCACACTCATTTTGTGGAACAATTATTAGGTCCGGTGACCAGACGTAGCTCTACGTTCGGTCACCACTGAGATCGCGCCACATGCTCTTATCGCGCGGCCCGACGACTTGACCCGGTCCGAAACCCAGGAATGTTATGTTCGCGTATTGCTAGGTGTTACTTGGTATTTGCTCGGTATTGCTAAGTATTGCTTGGCGATAACGAGAAATACCACTCTGTGAAGATCAATACCGAGTTTTTCTAGAAAAACTCGGTATTGCTCGGTATTTTTCAGTATTTGTCTTCACATAATGGTATTTCTCGTTATTGCCAAGCAAAATCGACAAATACCTAGCAATACCGGGTTGTCATAGATTTAAAAAACGCACGTGCGACATACCTTTTATTCGCCGAGTCGGGTCCGCGGTTTTATGCCTGCTACGTGGCGCGATTCAGTGCCGGCCGAACGTTGCTCTACGTCCGTTTACCGGACCAAATAAAAGTTTCATTCTGTGAGGACCTTATGATATGAGTTCTATTTCCTATAGGTGCAAGCCCCTATAGTTAATTACCCCTCCTAATAACGAGAGAGATCTTTTGATTAAGGTTAGTCGTCAATTAGATACATAGAGATACGTGGTATATGGCATACAGTAGCAGCAATGGGCAATCAGAATTTGGAAATTTAAAGATTTGGAAAAGTTTGGGAATTTGAAGGTTATGTATTTAAAATAGAAATTTTCACCATCTTGCACTTAAAGCAGATGGTGGGGGAATGGATGATTGGCCCGATCAAGATCCCATGGTTTCGTCATCCCGGGGCATCGTGGTCCCTGGTCTACTTAGTCAGAGGAGGTAGGCGACCCAACCTGATAGAAGGATCCTTGTCGGCAGCCATGTGTTGCTTCATCCAAGGGGACCTTATAGACCTGGGGTGAATATTTGTCTAAGGGGACAAACTTGAATCCACCTTAGCTAACAGAGAGCTTTGTGCCCTATCGATCATACTCTATTGATTCATATCTTAAGGATTTGATGCCATTAAGGAACGTATTGGCTCTGACCATAATCGGTATTTCGTGGTGCATTTGGCGGCAAAATCATTTAGTTCAGAGGGCCCCGGGTCATAATCATTTATCCTGCGGTGTCATTTGGCGGCAACACTGTCGGTTAGAGGATATGTACCACGTCCTTGCTAGTAGGAGATTGTTTGAGAATAGATCATAGCAATATTTTTGAATAGGCATTAGCTCTATGTGAGCTGAAGTAAATTTTAATTTGTCCACCCCGGCAAACTGTTGCAGAGGGTGGATAGTTTTTTGCTTTAAGTGGTCATTGATTGAATTTAAAATTTTAAATATTTTTTTGGAATTTTGAGGAGTTTGGATCTTGTGTGTATTTGAGATTTTGGACTTTGGAGCATTGAATTTCATAAGTATTTGAGTGGCATTTTGAAATCAATTGTAAAGCCCTTCCGGGTTAGATCTTCATTCAACATGGCAATTATCGGGGTGACTTTGAGGTCACTTGAAAAATATTTGAATTTTGTGGATATTTGAGAACATTTTGAAAAACTTAAAATTAACCCCTCCGGTTGAGATCTGCATTCAATATGACCATCATCGGGGTGTGGGGTCATTCATTGACTAAATCTTGTTGACCCTATCAACTTGCCGATAGGGGATTAGGTTTCGTAGGCTTTATGACCTTATTAGTGAATTCTCTTGATTATAGGCCTTTAAGGCTTAATATGAATGTATTAAAACAAATATATCGGTTGCCACAACCATATATTTGTTCAATGGTTTGAATCCTGTCAACTTCTATTGATCCGTATAAAAGGATCAGGTTCGAATCTGAATTCACTTATTGAACTGCGCAGCATCCCTAGGCGTCATGTGTGTACCAATAACACGCTCACCGGGGCCCATGCGGGTGTTTGGGGGCATTTTATAATTATTTACTGAACCTTGTTAGCTCATATTTACTTTCTTTGGAGAATCGGGTTCAAATTTATTGACATGCGCAGCATCCCTAGACATCACGTGTGTACCAATAAAATGCTTGACGGGGCCCATGCGGGTTTATGAAACCCCTTTCAGTGTACTTATGTATATACAAACTACAGTGCATATGCGGGGGCATTCTTGGAATATTTATGAACTCCTGTCAGCTTGTATGGATGTTGCGGATCCGGTGGCATTATGTAGCAGCTTTTGGATTAGTTATTTGCTGTTTTGTATAGGTAGACTGTCGTGTACTACTTGTATAATTTATGCAAGTAGATTGTAGTGCACAAACTAATCTCCTGCTTTTGTTCGTAGGTAGTTGATCACATATGATATCTTTGTTCATGATTTTTGCTCTTCATACAAATCTTCTAGTGCCGGCCACAGGCATTTGTATTTATTGTAGTTATTTTATATTTTTGTTTTAGGCATACTTTGGATGTGTAAAGGTTTTCCTATGGTAGCTCATAGGAGTTTGCACTTGTTGCAGTTCTCTTTTGTATTTGCCTTGTAGATAACATATCGAGTGCATGACAGATCTTCTATAATGACTCATACATATTTGTATTTGATGCATATAATCTACTTTTGCTTGTTGGGAGCTGGTGTATTCACTTTTAATCAAATGGTATTGATTGCACAAAGGCGACATTTGCTTGTAAATGGCATTAGCACTATCACATTTCTTCATACTCACCAGCCTTGCAATTCTATTGCTTGAGTCATGTTAGCATTGCGAATCTTTCAACCTCCTTTGGAGTAGATCATAGTTTGCATACTGACTTGCATTGACCGTGGAAGGGCCACACTTCAATTTTTAATTTGATATCTCATTTGTTGCATGTCTCCACATGCCACTGCCTCCACCATAACCTTTTTACATATGTTTAGCGGATGGTGATTAATATTATTGCAAATCTTGATTTTTCAGTTACAAGAAGAATGATTGAATCAATCATAAAAACATGCTGAGTTGAAATACATGAACCCCTTATTTATCCATTTGGCATTCATTTGAATACACATCATAGGATGCCTTAGACTTTACTTACTCAAGTTCCTTGTGATCTTTTCAGTTCAAATCATATTCAAATCAAAATACAATTCGTTGTTATGTGTTGCAAGTCTAAGTTCATATTCATTTGGATCTATTGAATCAAGTTCATAAGTCCTTATTTATTCTTTGAGTTCAAAACACATGTTCAGGTCCAAAGTATATTCAAATAATGTCCAGGCTAAATATGAGCCTCTTCCGTTCGTCGAGTTCCTTGTTGTCCTTGCAAGTTCAATTTATGCTCATTTGATATTCATTCCCGGTTCAAGTTTGAATTTATTTTATTTGGGTTTGATCTTTTATTAATAGTTTGAGTTTTTGTTCAAGCATAAGCCTTCAAGTCCGCTGTTCATGCTCATTTGAGTCCAGATCCTTGTTCTTTTTAAGTTCAAAAAGGTCCGAGTGCAGTCATATATTCATCCAAAATTTTGGCAGCCTCCCGTCGTCTCCCCTGTTTAGGGGAAAAGTACGGAAAACTGGGCCTCCCGCCACGCTAGAAAAAAGCGTGTACGGTTGGTGCCCTCGTACAAGGACACTGCGGCCGTGAAATTTCTGTCCCCCCCACGCCAGACGTGTATGGGTCTTCGGTACCTGTTGCAAGAGAAAAGCAGTTGTTTCCCCACGAGCGGGTACTTATGAATATCCCAATCTATCCGTAGGCGTCACACCGGGTTCCCATCCAACAACGCTAGAGAAAAGCATGTATGAGCGATTTGCCGGCTCGACACGAACGTCGAGAACAGGATTTTGGAGCCGAGGGGTTGCTCACTTTCCTCATCGTAGGTGTCGCACCGGGTTCCCTTCCCACCACGCTAAAGAAAAATGTGTTTCGGCAGTTTGATAGCTCGACACACACATCGAGGTAAGAGAGGGATTTTTTTATTAATTATAATTATTTATTATTAATAATAATTAATTAGAATGAATTAGTTTTAATTAATTATAATTAAGATATAATTTACTATTGATTAATTATTAATATAATTAAACACAATTAAATTTAATTAATTATAATTAATTATGATTTAAAAATAATTAAATATAATTATTTTAATTAATTACAATTAATTCACAATTAATTAATTTATAATCATAATTAAGATCAATTAAACATAATTAACCTTATTTTATTATGATTAATTAAACATTAATTATAATTAATATAATTAATTGTAATTAATGTTAATTAATTAATACTAATTCATAATTTAAACTAATTAATTATAATTTAAAATAAATAATAATAATAAAAAATAAAAATCCCTCTCCCCACCTCTCGATTCAGCGGATTCTCGGGATAGGGCCGAGGAAGTGCGTGAAAGGTAGCCAGTTACCTTCACTGACGGCGAGCTCCCGTCGTTTGTTCCGATCAAACAGGAAGGGAAGGCTGTTGAAGGCGTTGGCTAGGGCAGGAGACCGGAAGTGTTTGGCTGGAGGAGGATTTGGCGTTAGATTTGTGGAGGTCATGGCTAGGTAAGGGAGCCCCTTCTCCCTCTCTCTCTCTCTCTCTCTCTCTCTCTCTCTCACTCTCTCTCTCACTCACCGGACCGAAAGATTGAGGAAGGAGGTCGGAGCTCGGGTATGTAGTGGGAGAGGCGAGAGTCTTGTGATGGGGAAGAGCACCCAAAAGGATTGGATGAGTTTGGTATTTATTGACGAGAGTGGGACAGTGATTGAGAGCGGGATTTGAGCATGAATCGCGGGAGATGATTGTTTCGGTGCCGACTTATACAAGGTAGCACTGTAGCAGCGGCGGGACCTTTGAGGGATTTGCGGGATGGTCATTACAAGTAAGTAATTGTTTAAACCTCTTTTCTTTTGTATCTTCTGGATAACACACAAAGGTCAACAGTATTTTAGCAATTATTTAGACTATATTGATATTTGAACTAAGGTCATCTATTTTGGGCTAGATAAACCTCAACATTTGGAAATATTAAAGTGTATTTTAGCAACCACTAAAAAGTTTGATTTGGATAGATTTATTGATGTTTAATTTGGGTAGAACTAGATCTAAATGCCTAAGCTTGGAGTGACCTTAATGTCACACCCCAGTTTGGCTCACCCCCTAACAGTCAAACTGGAGTATAACAGAGAAGGGAATAAACCTATTTAGACTCTCTTAATATTTCAACATTTCAAGCTCCACACTTAATAATAGGAAGCATGTAATATATCTTGAGTAACATCAAATATAAACAATGCAAATACAAAGCTCTACTACAACGTTTAAACCTTACTTACATACCCAAAAGTCTTTGTACAGCTTACACTTGAACCTCTATGTACACCCAAGAAAAGTATGTACACCAAAAGAAAGATAGTCATCCCTTTAATGCTTTACAGGCTCCTTTCCCTTACCTGCAGTACAATCACTGCTAATGAGCTATAGCCCAGTGAAATACACAAGCAATGTACAAGAATTAATAATAATACTTTAACCATAAAAAAAGAAGCATACCATTAATGACTAAATAATAACATGATTAGAGCATCTTCCACATGGGTTACAAGAAAATATAACAGTACTTTCCATCTTATTAATTACTTAACACAAATTTTTTTAACAAGTCATATGATGACTATAAGCTTTTGCACCCTTTTAGCTCTTTAATTCAAGTTTGGGTCTAGTTTCCCAATTTTTAGAATTGACGTTATTTTCTCAATTCAGGGTTGGATCTAAATTCTCAACTTCTAGAATTGAGAGTATATGCTTACCTCTTCAGGTCTTTCACCTTTACTGGTTCCGGCTTATCCCCCAACATATGACTTACAAGCATTTGTACTCTCTTTCATTTCAGGAACATTTTCATAATCATTTCCAACGATCATATAAATTAGAATCAACTACATGTGTAATCCACATATGAATTAATTGTAATGAATTGAAATACATGGTATCATGTGAACAACAAAAATGCTATCGTAAACATGATAAATATCAATATGAAATTTTATAAAATTGTTACTATTTCTTATGCATCATTGGGTATCTCACCTCGTCCTCTAGAATATTTGGGTGATGCTCTCCGAAACCCCCATGGTGAGAAACTTGGCATGATAAATTCTTTATCTAACAATTCTTGTAATTGACTTTTCAGCTCTTGTAATTCTTTGACTGTCATTCTATAAGGTGCATAGAGTACAATACATATAACCTTTGATATATATTCATTCATTTAATATTTGAAATACATTTCCTTTATGCGGTTCATTTTATTTCATTCATTCATTTATCAATATTATATCATACCCTTCATTCCTTTATGCATAATATATTATATTCATTTATAACATTATCATTTACTTTAACATATATTCTTTTTCCCATTTATTTTGTATAAGATCACCGTCTAAATGTACCAAAAGTACAATAATTTTTATTTTCCTTTTCCTTATCTATAACCTTTTACTTTTTACGTGCACGAGTATGTTGCTTCCCCAGCATGTACCATATGGGGGTGAACTCCTGTAAGTTTGCATGCATATCCTATTTCTTTTCTTTTTCTTTTCATTTATCTTTCATTCTTTTGTATACCATTCATATATATATATATATATACACTTTTGATATACGTGTCAATATGTATAAAAGCTTTCTAACTTTATTTTATATTTTCCTTATATGCATTTTCTTTACATACATTCACTTTCACACATATTTATACTTGTATATGCATTTGCTTATTCCATAAGTAATAATTTTCAAAACAATTCATAATATTTATATAACATACTCCATTCAAAATAAAAATAGAAAAGAATACAATAAAAACAATTATGTAAGTACTCACTTTGAATATTTCATGTCTATGATCCTGCCACAAACTAAGGAGATACACAATAACGCAAGTTACATATAGTTAACTTTCATCCAATTTCTCAATAACATCTATCTAATTTATTCTTACCTCAACCTCAAATTTTCTTTCTTGTTGAATTCTTTGAAGAACCCAACTTCTACAACTTGATCTCTCCCTTTCTAAAATCCCTAAATCCATACAATATAACTTTCATGAAATGTAATTAAATAACAAAATTTAATTAAAGTTATACAATAAAGAATTCACTTACAAATGAAAATTTTCTCAAAATCCCTAAATCCTTCTTCGTCTCCTAAAATTCTCTCTTTGCTTTCAATTCCTTCCTTTTCCTTTAAGAAACTATCATTCGCTTTAAATGAAGTAATCGACGAAATTTATATAAGAAAAAAATGGAAAGAAAAATCAACAAACCTTCTTCTCACTTTCCCCGGGTTGTTCCTCTCGTTTCTTTCTAATCTCCACTTCTTTGGCAATAGGAAGTGGAGTTGTTGATTCTTATCCCCAAACACAATGGATTGCTAAAAATAGTGAATCGAAAACTCAAAAACCCCCCTACGCATGCGCTCGGTTCCGCCCAGTCTTCCGCCTCTATTGATTCACAAAAAACTAACCCCATTTCTGGGGTTGCGACTATTATTAGGAGGGATGCCGGCCACCCAAACGGGTCCTTTACATGCCTTCATGAATAACCATAATTTTTTATTTTAAGTGTCTTTTCTTGTGTTTCATATTATCAGTTTTGCAAAACAAAACCTTTGAAACTTTCATTTTTTTTCCCCTTCTGACAGCAATATGCCTTCTGGTGATAATTCTGTGATTGAGAAAAAGCTTTCGGAGAAAGAAAGGTCAACACTTGAGGTACACTTTATCTTTTTTAATGTTTAGCAAGTTCATAAATTTAAAAATACTCCTGCTGGTGATGGGGAGCTTCTTAACTTGAGATAATTAGCCTTTCAAAGTGGATTCTTAATTCCAATGTCATGTGATTGCATCTCAACTTCAATCTTCAGTTTTAACATAGGCTAGTTTTTATTTGGCGATATTATGAAAAGGATCGTATTAGCAGTCTAATTAAAATATTTTAAAGAGCGAATACGGGAAAAAAATTTCTCATTAGAATATAAAAAATGAATTTTCGTATTCAACGGAGTACACGAATATGGCTTGTAAAATTAATAGTTTTTTATAATTAAAATAATTTCCGTATTTTTCTGTATTCTACAATATTTATAATTATTTATTATTATTTAAAATTAATAATTAATTATACTTGAATATTAAATAATTATGATTAAATTTTAATAAATTAAGTGTAATTACTGTTAAATTAGTTAAAATAATGAATTTATTTATTAATCAAATTTATAATTAAAATTAATAAAAAATAATCATCTCAATTCCATCAATAATTCGATGTTAAAATTTAATAATTATGATTATACTAAAATAAATAAGGTTTAATTACTGTATAATTGTAATTATACTAAATATTTATGATTATAATATAATAGATTAAGCTTAATTACTATATAATTAGTTAAAATAATGAATATATTTATTAATCAAAATTTAAATCTGAATTCATAAAAAGATAATAATCTCAATTCCATCAATTATTATCATACATGCATGCATATATCTCGTATCGACCTTCCTCCAATAATTTGCTTTTTGGTCGCCAACATATTGATTGGTGGAGGAGACGATTAAATTCCCAGGATTGATGTTAACCATTAGTGGTGGAGGCAATGAAATCTAATGAAATTTCCACCAGTTATTTTTAAAACTTCTTAAAAACTTTAAAAATTTCATTCTGATGGTGTTATGTTCTCCATACCATATCAACAAACAAGATGTTTAAAGAAAAAAAAAGAAACTATTTAATAATTAAAAATAGGAAATCAAATTAAATTGTGTGATAAGAAAGAGGAGATATAAAATTATTTGAAATAATAATTTCTATTTAATAAATGTCAATCATTTTAAACATTGATTTAATATTCATTGTCATGGTTCTACCTTCAAAAGCATTAAAATAAATCAATTTATTAGCAAATATACATTGATTGGAGATTTAGTACTATATATTACCCTCAAGCTAATGGATTGATTGAAGCATTCAACAAGACATTAGTTCAGGTGTTAAAGAAAATTTTAGATGAGACCAAACTTTTGTGAGATGAAAAGTTAATCGAAGCCTTGTGGGCTTATTCGACCACATACAAAACTTTGACTTAGTCTATATCTTTTGTTTTAGTCTATAGAGCAGAGATTGTTCTCCCTTTTGAGGTACAACTTCTATCCCTCAAAATTGAAATAAATAATAAAATTACAAGTGAACAAAATGCTCAACTGAGATTGAAAGAACTTGATGGTTTAGATGAGAAGTGTTTTTAAGCTCAACAGAACCTCGAGTTGTACCAAACCCGTATGACTCAACTTTATGACAAATTGATCCATCCTAGGACTTTGAAGGTCGATGACTTAATCCTAGTTCTTCGTAGACCGATTCTAACTCACCGTAAAATAAGTGACAAATTCGAGCCCACATGGGAAGGCTCCTTTGTGGTAGAAAAAGCTTATCAAGGAGGGTCTTACATGCTAATTGATTGTAATGGGGAACATCCTATGTTACCTATCAATAAACATTACTTAAAAATATTACAACTAATTGTATTCAAATTTCAATCATATTAATGAATGAATGTTTCTCCCAAATAGAAATGTTCCTTTCATCTAGTTGTTGACTGGGGCTAGATTACTAAAAGCTTGGTCTTAATTCCAAATCAATCATCTTTCTTCAAAAGAAAGTTAATCTTCTCTTTCTCCAAAAGAAAGTCATTTCTATTTTTTTTAGTATCAGCTAACTTTAGACATCCCTAAATAGGAGTCTTCTTAGCGACTTGCAAATCTAGGTAGAATTCAAATCTTCCAAGGTCCCTCCTAGCTAAGTCTTTTATAGTTTTTCCCAAAATGAATATTAATAGATCTATCCAAAATTTTAAGACTTTTTTTGGTCTTGAAATACCTTTTAGTCTACCTAAATATTAAGGTTTTTATCTAACCAAAATAGGTTATCTTATCCCAAATATTATTAATGTTTAAGTAGTAGCCAAAATACTCTTATCCTTAGTATCTTTTGAGTTTTGTCTTTACCAAAACAGGCAAATTCTACTCCTAGTTGGTTACCAGAATGCCTTTTAAAACTTTTCAATAGGTGGCAAATGCCTTTTGAACTTTTAGGAAACACCAAATGTTCCTAACCCATCTCAAGTGGTAGTTAAATATCCTTAAACTTTTAGGTCGTAGCCCAAATATCCCTTGCTTTTTAAGGAGACAACAAAAACCTAAAGACCGAATCAAGCAATAGAGGAGTGTCTTTGGCTTCTTTCATGCATTCGAGCAAGAGAAGAATGTTAGAAAGATCCACTTTCCTAGGGAATTGAAAGGCCCGCATTTTTATGGTGTTATGTTGCTTAATTATTGCTTGATTAAAACTTTTGTCACACCCCATTTTTGTCCTCGCTCGAGTCAATCCAAAGTATAACGGAGAAGAAGAATCTGAATCGACCTCCTTTACTAACACCTATTCTAAAAGCCTATATCTAAATCAGGGGATAAGAGGTAGTCTATTCAGAGTATCCTAACATATTATAACATATCAAGTTTTATACTTCATAACATGAAGCATATGTAATATATCTCAAATAAAATGCACATTTCAATTGAAATACAAAGCTTTATTAAAAATTTTAAAATATACTTACATATCCAAAAGTTTACACAGCTCTTACTCAGATACATCAAAAAATTGTATGTACACAAAAGAGTAGTCAACTATCCTGATTATTACCCCACTGGCTTCTTCCCCCTCCCTGTAGTACAACCACTGTTAATGAGATATAGCTTAATGTAATACGCAAGCAACATATAAAAAATAATAACAACATTTTAACAATTGATTTAAAACCCATGTAAATTCTATATTGGTCATAAGAAATACATAACATCACTTTCTTTATTGTTTATTGTTCAATATCTTTATACAACTCATATGATGAATATAGACTTTCGCACATTTCCAGCTTTCTAATTCAAGATTGGATTCTAATTCTCAACTTTTAGAATTGAAGTTGTTTTCTCATTCAAGGCTCGATCCAAATTCTCAACTTTTAAAATTTCGAGAGTATAGGCTTACCTCGTCAGGTCTTTCATCTTTACTTGTGCAGGTTTATCCCCTATTTATGAGTTATTTTACCTTTTCAAATACCATTCATTTTTGTTAACAATCATAAAATATGTTATTGTAATCCATATTTAATGAATCGACAATTTATACATTGATAAACTAGTATAAATTGAAATAATTGCTATCATAAATATAACAAGTACGAATTTGCAATTATATGAAATTTTAAATATTTCCTATGGCATCATTTGGGTATCTCACATCTTTTTCTAGAATAATCGGATAAATTTGTTCACCTAAAATAGCCCGATTTCTTTTTGTTTTGTATATCACTTCCACCAAACTTCTCATTCAATACTATCCCTACCTCTCTTCCAAAACTCCTCTACTATATTTTTTTTTCCTCTTCTTTACTGTTTTCTGTAACAACTACAGCCCTCTCACAAAATTCAGCAAACATCCCATTGTTTTTCCTTGTTGTTCTGAATTTTTTAGCAACTAGTAGCAGCAGTCCTTACTTCCCTATTTCCTAAATTCAGCAGTCCTTACGCAACTACAGTCTTTGTTTCCTTGCTGAATTCAGCTGCATTATGTCCAGCAAATACTGAATTCAACAAACCCTACAGCCCTTGATTGATTCCTTTCCCGATTTTTGCCATTTTTTAATTCTGAATATTCCAGCAGCATGCAGCAACATTTCCCAGCCAACAGCCCTCACGGCATCAGCTCACACGACCGCTGCTTTGAATTCCAGAGAGGATGGCGGGTGGGGAAGAAATGGGATGATGGAAATACTTTTTTTTTTTACTTATCTTGTATCTTCATATAATATACTAATGCGTATCCCACTAACCTATTCCCTTAATTCCAGCCGTAGGATTACAGATCAGCCCCTGCATGCATGTTTAAGTGGAAAACAAAATTTTGCTAGTGGCAAATAAGATTCTGCTATAATAAAATTCATTTAATGAAATGTTAGATAGGTTTAGCAGCTATTAAATGAACATAGAAAATGTTGATATAATAAAATTCATTTAATGAAAACATATTTTGGATATACTTATATATATGAAATGGATCAAAATAGAAATTAAAATTTAATGAAAATAAGGTTGACATTTTCCATGTGAGTGATAAAATAGTGAATAATTTCGGGAAATGTTCATGCTTACATTTGATTGAAATTTGAGTATTATAACTTCGTATTTATATCTTGATATTGAAAATCATCTTGCTACGTTCCTGGCCATCCACATCAAGTAACATCAGATCTGTGTCTAGATTTTGCTTTTATGTTTGCGTTACTATTATGACTCCGACATGTTCCTATAATGTTTGTTTTATCCTAGGACTGCACCATCAGACATTATAGTAAACTCTGCTATTCATTTCAGGAAACAGTTCGACAGTTTCAAGAGACCCTCAGTAAATCGCCCAAAGATTCTGCTGCACTTGAAGTGAGTAATGGATTGTTGGCTATGTTAATGTACAATCTAAACTTGCAAATTATAAATGCTTTTGTTGACTTTTAATTGCTTCTTCAATGCTGTTATTTAATATTTTGGGTTATCATGGATGGGTATGCACAGATGCATACCCGCATAATAAAACATGCTTGGAGGAATTTTAAGCTTTTCTCATCCATAGTTGGTATATTATATTTTTCCTTGAGATCAAAGTGTTTCACATTATCTATGATTTTTTTTTGCTTTTTATTCAATGCTGACTTCAATGGTTGTTTCGGGGTAGACCCGACTAATCACGATGAAGAATCTAGCAAACAGCGAGACATATTTTGTTTAAAAGGCATCAACAAGTCAAAATCATCAAAACGACATTCATTCATGAGATGAACAACATCGACGTGTTTGAGACAATTGAAACAACAAAGATCTACAATCATATTGGCTAGGGTTTTCGATCGACAAAAGTCAAAATTTTGCACGCACAAAACTAGGCAAAATACGGCATGCAAGAGCTATGAAATTTTTATGAGCAAATTGATGAGCATTTAAAACAAATATTTATTTAAACAAATATATTATTTAAATGTTTAAATATAAAAAAAAATAAGAGATAAGGATCAAAATTGTAAAACCCGAAAATGACGTTCGTAGGTCGTCGCACGTTTTTCGACGCGTCGCGATGAGACTTAAGTGAAATTTTTGAAGTTAACAGAATTTGATGGAAATAATTTTATAAAATCCAACGAAAAATTCTGATCGATTTATATACAGAACTTATATTAAATTATGTGTATTATAGAAATTAAAATTGATTTAGTCCCATAAATACCAACTTTATCCCTCATAGGTATTAATGTCGAAATAGATTAAGTAAGGGCAAGGGGATCAATTGCAAAACCTAATTTCTCTAATATGAGTAAACCGGCCCCCTTCTTATTTCATTTGGCCAAACTGAGAGAAGGAACGAACAAGGGGCGGACAGAACGTGCGGCGGGGCTTCGGCGACGTGTACTTCAGCGACAATTTTTCGGCGAAGAAATTAGTGCTTATCGAATAGGACGACGAGGGGAACCTTAAGGTACAATTGTTTCAAAACGAATCTCTCTAGATCTCTGTAAAACCCGCAAAATGTCGTTTTAGACCTCGCACGCTTTTCAAAGCGCCTCGACGAGTTTTAAGTGAAAAATTCGAGGTTGTCGGTTTTCGACGAGAATAATTTTAGAAAATAGAGCGTAAAATTCTGATCATTTTGATGTATAGAACCTATATCGTATTTTAAGTATTTTGGAGATTATAATTTTTAGAAGGTCATTAATGCCCAAACTACCCCTAAGCCTTTCTTAAGCCAAATCTACTTAAGTGAGGGCAATTAGGTCTTTAGGCCTTTCCTATTACTCCCTATTAGGCAAACCTAACACCCCACTCTTCCCCTCATTCGCCCTTTTTGCCCAAACCGAGCGGACGAGGGAGGGGAGCGCACGGGTAGAGGCGACGGGAGAGGGATCGGGCAGCTCCGGTGGAGGTTTCCGGCGACCAATCTTAGGGGAAATTGTAGGGGAGACTAAGGGAAGACTAAGGTATGAGTTTTGCATGAGTTTCCTCCTTTTTTCCTTTAGTTTTCCCTAAGAAATGAAAACTAGGGTTTTGAGAAAACTTAAGTTTTCTTTGAGATTCTTTTGAGAAAGGTTTAGGAAAGGTTAGGAGGATATTTTTAAACCCTAATGTGTATTTTTTTAATCAAAATATGAATTTTGAAAATTAGGGTTTTACTTAAAATTGATCTTCCTTGGAAATGCCTTCACAAAAGATATTTCTAAGGGTATGGGGAAGTTTTTATGGGAAGACATTGTAAGGTTTAAGCAAAATTTTGAGTTTAGGGATTTAGGATTTTTCCCCAATCATGATATTTTTGATCCCCATGGTTTTCATAGGTTGTTGGGAGGATTTTAGAAGCAAATACATGTGTTTTGCTTGAAAAACTATATTTTCTAATTTTTTATTTATTTAATTCCGAAAATTGAATTTATTTTAATTATGTTTTGAAGGTAGGGAAGGGTGTTGTATACTTAGAATCTATGGATTTGGCCTAAACTTTTAATGAGAGAAAATGTGTTGAGAGATTTCATGAAATATGGGAAGGGTTTGATTTGGAACTTAAACAAAACATAGAAAGGATTCTTTCATTACTTTAGAATTAAGATTTAGTTTATTGTGTAGGGATTAGTCACTTATGCTTTTTTTAAATGTTTCTTTTAGATATAAATCATGTGGAGGGAAAGAGTTGATCGGTCAAAGAAAGGAGTGCACGGATTGAGGTAGGTGAAATGGATTTTCTTATAAATGTTAGACAACTTTTCTTTCATTGCAATTACATAGAAATTACCAATTCATTTAAGCTTATCACAAAACTTTCATGGCTCATGTTCCCTTGTAAGTTTAAAGACACTTGAAGCAAATGTAATGGGTCTTTTTTTATGCAAATGTACGATTTATGAATGAATCACATGCTCATTTCTCTTTTTATGCTATACATGTCTTTCCTCTTACTTGCAAAAGCACACATAAGCATATCAAGCATGTAGTTTTCTAAGGAAACAAACAAGTGGTTAGTTTAAGAATGATTTACATAAAAGCATCTCTTATAGTTATATAAGTAATAAATGTATGTGCATGTTGACGCGGGAGTATTACATGAAAAAGGAGGCTCTTATGAGCCATGGAAAAGGAAGCTCTTATGAGCTATGGAAAAGGATGGTTCTTATGAACCAATGGAAAAGGAAATGACCAAATTATATGTACCTGATCAGTACAAGTGATACTTCTGAGACGGGTGTTATAGTTATATATATATTAAACTATTTATATATTAAACTGTTATGAATGTTTCATACACATGTTATATGCATTTGAGATTATCACTTGAGGCATGATGTTTTAAAAAGGAAGAAAGGAAAGGTTATGGAAGGTTTAAACATTTGAAAGTTGAGGTAAATGTATGCTTTTCTTTGAGCACAACTTGTTATATGATTGATGATTCTTTTGCTAAAATTCCCAAAGCATGTTATAGTTTTTCTCTCTTGATTCTAAGTTTATTTGAATTTTCATTCTCACCTATTGAGTATTAGACTCACCCTCGTTGTGGAAACACTTTTCAGGAGGATCTAGGAAAGGATAAATGGAAGACCAACCACCGCGCACTTACCGTCGTAGGGAGACGACGGGCGGCAGGTTCTTTTGATGTTTTGTTATTTTTGTTGATAGATGATGGTATGTATAGATTTTTGAGAGGGTTAATTGTGATTTGGAATCCATTCTATTGGAAGAACTTTTATGTAATCATCTCTTTTGAAAGGTAAATGAAATAGAAAAATCTTACTTGGAATTACTTTAGTGGCTCTTTCATTCTTGTAGTAAAGATGTTAATTTTCTTTTTGGAGGATTTAATGATATGCTTTGTTAACTTGTCTATTTTCCCGTCCGACCTCTATTCATGCCTCGCACTTGCGAGTTTACCGGGCTGGGTCGTGACAATCTCAAGTATTTTGGAAAAGAAATTTCTAGGGTTTTTCCAAATTCTCATTTTCTTCCAAATTTTCTTTAAGAAATGAATAAAGAAGGATTAGGACAGCTTTTTAACAATAGAAATGAAGGTTTTAGGAGGAAATTTTGAAAATCAGAAATTTAGGGTTTTCACAAAATTTTTAATTCCTTAAATATATTTTTACAAAAATTATTCCTAAGGACATTAGGAATGTTTTTAAAATATGAATTTGAATTTTTAATGAAAATTTTGTTTTTATAATTATATAATTAATTTAATCCGAAAATTAATAATATAATTATAAATATATGT
Source organism: Dendrobium catenatum (assembly GCF_001605985.2). NCBI lineage: Eukaryota > Viridiplantae > Streptophyta > Magnoliopsida > Asparagales > Orchidaceae > Dendrobium > Dendrobium catenatum. The sequence continues at coordinate 7,212,339 of NW_021318852.1, forward strand.
TAAGGATTAATTTTGGAGCAATATTTTGATGAAATTGAAGATTTGTGATTTTTTAAAATTTAAGATTTAATTAAATCCAAAAATTAATGTTTATTTAATTTAAAATTCATTAAGTGTCGTAAAGAATAATTAAGGGGAAAACGAAGGGTTTAGACATATGAATTAGATTATTAAATTGTGACACGTCTCTTTTGTTATCATTTTAGATTATGATCGTTAAAGTGATAAGCTGTGTCAAAATGACTTTTTAAAAAAGTTTCGTACTTGGTTTGAGGTAGGTATTCATATTTTTAGTAAAAATTTCATAATTATGCTTCGTTATATTATTCAATACAAATGGTTGAAAAATTTCATGTTATACGACATTTTTGGCAATATGTACATTCAAGTCTTTTATTTCATGAAATTAATGAGCTTTCAGTAGATTAAATGTTTTTATGCTTTGAACAAATGAATTTTTGATTTTAACATTTGTTTTTCAATACCCATATGAATGAAAGAAAGTATAACAAAAGAATGTGCATGAGGAAAAGTTATGAAAAAATGTTTTTTTTCAAAGTATGAGAATTAATGTTTAGGAAAAGAAAAAGATAAATGAAAGGTTTTACATTGAGGAAAAGTTATGAAAAAATATTTTTTATATGTACTGATACGAAATTATGCAAGTTTGATAATCCTTTCATGTTTTCATACGAAAAAGTGCTTTATTTTGGTTTTATATAAATTTTTATCTAAAGACATGAACTACCTGCTATGCGAGTAAGCTCATTCTACATTTAGAAATGTTTTTCAATAGAAAATATTAAGAAGTGATGACTACACGACGACCGTACACATCATCGTAGGGGACCTCAGGAAGAAAGGTTCTTTTTGTATTATCTTTTGAGTTATAGTTTGAGTTCAATACTATGTACCCGTGTATGAATAGTTATTGAACTTTATGTAATTGTGGTTTGATGTTTTAGTAGTTGTGTGAGAAGAAATAGTTTGGAACAATTGAGCTTGATGTTATTAGTGGTTCTTTCATATAATTAGATGATGTTTATATACTGACATTAAAGTTTTAAATGAAATTGTTTATGTTTTATATGTGTTATCCGTACAACCGACTATTCCCACCCTGTTATTATCAGGCTAGTCAGGACGGGTCATGACAAAAGTGGTATCAGAGCAAAGGTTTAGTAATGATGAATGAAAGAGCCTATAGGATGATTGAATCAGTCGTAAAATATTTATGTAGTGTAAAATTATGAATTATTTTTCCTTATGATTGATATGTTTTATCTCAAGAATATTGATCCTGAGCAGAATGTCACTGATGGCATTAATGTGGAGGAAGGAAGGGAGCTACCAGAAGTAGTAGAACCCTAGAGGAATAGTAATAACAACACTATGGAGTCATTTGCCCAGATGATGGAAGCAATGACTCAGATGACAAAGACTTCCCAAACTCAGAGCAGTGACAGTGGAAGTGGAAGTCGACCTGTGGCTCAGAACATGAAACTATTTCAGGATATGAAGCCTCCATTATTTTCAAGTGGCGGAACTATAGAGGCTGAGGATTGGCTGATGCGGATCGAGAAGATACTGGAGGGCATGTCTTGCCCAGAGAATAGGAAGGTGACACTGGCTGCTTATGCTTTTGATGGAGAGGCTGAAAGGTGGTGGTGGAGTCAGTTGCAAGTGACCTTGGAGGAAGACTAAGCAGCCAAGTTACTTGGGAGGAGTTTGTAAATGTATTCAGAGGTTGGTATGTGCCTATATCAGCCAGGAGACAGATGCAGAACAACTTCAACAGATTGGTTCAGGAAAACTGATCTGTTTCTCAGTGTGAGGCAGAGTTCACGATGTTGTCCAAATATGCCCCACACATGATATCTGATGCTGAAGAGAAATGCCACCGCTTCCTGAATATGTTAAAGGACATGATAAGACATCCATTCATTCCTTTTGGGATAGAAGATTACTCTGTTTTGGTAGAAAGAGCCAGAACGATTGAGATGGACATGCAGACAACTCAGAAGAGGAGGGATTTTCAGAAAAAAAAGATGGAGGGCAGGTCAAAGCTCTCCCAGGTTGCTCAGTCTTCTCAGTCAGGGGTTCCTACTTGGAAGAAGCCCAGATCCAGCAACTCTGACAGCAGTGCTTTAACTGCTACTTTATGCACCAAGTGTGGGAGAGTGCCTCTCAGGCACTAATACTTGTTTTTTGTGTCATCGGCCTAGACATATGGCGAAGTCTTGCCCTCTTTTGGGTCAGAGATCTGCTACAGAGGTCAGGTCAAGCAACAATACTCAGAGGACAGCTGGTAGACCAAGAGCTGTAGAGTCTACAGCTTTTGTGTCTTCTCAATGTCAAACTCGTCGGAATGTTTAGCCTCGAGTCTATATGGATTGTCCCAGCAAGAAGCTAAGGGGTCTCTTGATGTGGTTACAGGTGCGTAGTTTAAGTAATTGCAATAAATAAAATTTTTTTATGAATGAGCAATGAAAAGATATGAAATGATGAATGACATGTTTTTATAATTGAATTTTGCAGCTCTTTATGATTAGGGACAATCCTTATATTCGATAGACCTGTTAGAATCATGTTTGATACTAGAGCGTCACACTCCTTTATTTCAGAAGAATTTGTTAGATCTGCAAATTTGCTTCCTACAGTTATGATTAAGTCTCTATCAGTTCTAATGCCTAATGGATATCATATGAAAGCTAAACATAAATGTTAAGTGGATTTGAGGATTTGTGATATGAGCTTTAAGGCGGATCTAATTGTGTTATCTCTATTTGAGTTTGATGCAATCCTAGGCATGGATTGGTTATCTTGTCATTTCGTGACTATAGATTATAACAAAAAGGATGTTAAGTTTTGTATGCTAGGAGAGGAGAAATTTAAATTTCAAGGTGATAAAGGGGTAACTGCTGTGATTGTGTCATCCTTGAATGCTTTTCAAATGTTAAAGAAAGGTTATGAAGGTTTCTTGGCCTATGTTAAGGAGGAGAATAAAGAGTGCTGAAGGACATCCCAATTGTTCGAAAATTTTCAGAAGTATTTTCAGATGATTTACCTGACTTACCTCCGAGTAGAGAAATAGATTTCTCTATTGAGTTAGTGATAGGAGCTGAACTTGTTGCTAAAGCTCCTTACAGAATGGCAATTCAAGAGCTTAAGGAGTTGAAGGAGCAACTGCAAGAGTCGCTTGAGAAGGGTTTCATCAAGCCTAGTACCTCACCTTGGGGTGCTCCTGTTCTGTTTGTGAAAAATAATGATGGAAGCCTAAGGCTCTGTATAGATTACAGAGAGCTGAACAAGTTGACAGTGAAGAATAAGTATCATCTTGCAAGGATAGATGATTTGTTTGATCAGTTGGAAGGTGCTTCAGTGTTTTCCAAGCTTGATTTGAGGTCAAGGTATCATCAGCTCGATATTAGAGAGGAAGTCATTGCAAAGATTGCTTTCAGTACTATATACGGGCATTATGAGTTTGTAGTGATGTCCTTTGGTTTGACGAATGCTCCTATAGTATTTATGGACCTCATGAATAGAATCTTTAAGTCATTTATAGATCTATTCGTGATAGTATTTATAGATATACTTGTATACTCCCCAAATGAGAAAATGTATGCAAATCCCTTAAGGATTGTGTTAAATGCAGTAAATGGAAATGAACTGTATGCTAAATTTTCCAAGTGCGAATTTTGGCTGAAGAGTGAAATTTTTGGAGCATGTGATCGCTGATGGGAAGAAATCTGTGGATCAGCATAAGGTGTAAGCAATAGCAAACTGGCCAAGACTAGTTACAGTGACTGAGGTTAGGAGATTTTTGGGATTGACAGGCTACTACAAAAGGTTTGTTGAGGGGTTTTCATAGATAGCTATGCCACTATCCAGATTGACTAAGAAAATAGTAAAGTTTGATTGGACAGCTCAGTGTGAGGAAGCTTTTCAGAGATTAAAACAGTGTTTGATAACTACGCCAGTGTTGACTATCCCTTCAGGATCAAATGGATTTCATCTTTACAGTGATGCCTCACATAAAGGGTTGGGTTGTGTACTGATGCAGAATGGAAGAGTCATTTCTTATGCTTCTAGGCAATTGAAGACTCATGAAAGGAACTACCCAACCCACGATCTGGAGTTCGCTGCTATAGTTTTTGCCTTGAAGATCTGGAGGCATTACTTATACGGAGTTCGGTGCGAAGTTTTTACTGACCATCAGAGTTTGAAGTATATCTTCACCCAGAAGGAACTGAATTTAAGGCAGAGGAGATGTGTATAACTCATTAAGGATTATGAGTTGGACATTCAGTATCACTCGGGCAAAGCAAATGTGGTTGCAGATGCTTTGAGTAGGAAGAATTTTGGTAGTGCAAACTGTATGATTACACAACCGCAGGAATTGATTAGAGAATTGGAGAAGTTAGAGATTTCAATGGTTCAGCCCAATGATGCAGAAATTATGAGATTAAATCAGACTATTATCCAGTCAACTTTTCCAGAAAGGGTATGAGAAGCTTTGCCACATGATGCAGATTTTAAGAAGATACTGGATTTGGTCAGTGTGGGACGCACTGAAGACTTTGAGCTTGATGATGAAGGATTACTTTGTTATAAGGACAGATTGTGTATACTAGATGTGGATGACTTAATAAAAGAAATACTTCAAGAAACTCACTACTCCAGTTACATCATTCATCCAGGCAATAACAAAATGTATCAGGATTTAAAAGAGGTATTTTAGTGGCCAGGAATGAAGAGAAGTGTGGCAGAAACAGTATCCAAATGTACTTCATGTCAGATGGTTAAGATTGAACATCAGAAACCAGGAGGATTTCTACAGCTCTTACCTATACATGAGTGGAAATGGGAAGACATTGCTATAGATTTTGTGATTGATTTACCCAGATCTACAAGAGGATGTGATGCTTTATGGGTGATCATTGATAGGTTGACTAAGTTTGTATACTTCTTACCTATCAAATAGTCTGATACAGTTGAGAAATTGGTAGCTTGTATGTTGATCAGATTGTTAGATTACATGGGGTACCTAAGTCTATAGTGTCAGATCGGGATGGAAGATTCACTTCCAGATTGTGGAAGAAGGTTTAAGAAGTTATGTGTACCAGGATTATTTTTAGTACAGCTTTTCACCATCACATAGATGGGCAGTCAGAAATAACTATTCAGACCTTAGAAGATTTACTTAGGTTATGTGTTTTGGATTTTGGTTTTAAGTGAGAGACATATGTACCTTTGATTGAATTTGCCTATAGCTTCCAAGCAAGTATCGGTATGGCTCCTTATGAAGCTTTGTATGGGATAAGGTGTAGGACACCTTTAAGTTGGGCTGAGACAGGGAAAGGAAGATTATTGGTGCTGATATGGTTGATGATGCTACAGAAAAGATCAGGTTGATCTGATATAGATTGAGGGCAATGCAGGATAGACAGAAGAAATACTATGATGTCAAACACCGACCAGTTGAGTTTGATGTTGGAGAGTTTGTATTCCTCAAAGTCAGTCTAATAAAGGGAGTGAAGAGATTTGACAAAGTGGGAAAGCTGAGTCCAAGATATGTAGGTCCTTTTGAGATTCAGAAAGGATTGGAAAGGTGGCCTATAGGTTGATTCTACCAGCACACATAAGTGGAGTGCATGATGTGTTTTATATTTTCTTTTTAAGGAAATATATTTCAGATGAAGCTCAAAGGATTAATGCTGAAGTGGTAGATATTCAACCGGATTTAACATTTGTAAATGAACCAGAGAAAATCCTTGACTGTGATGTTAAGCAGTTGAGGAGCAGAGCGATTCCTTATGTTAAGGTGCTTTGGAAGCACAGTTCAGAGAAGAATGCCACTTGGGAGGAGTCAGAAATGAGGGAGAATCACCCTCATTTATTTTGACTAAGGTATGACTTTACTATTTAATATTTTTTTTTTCTTTTAAATTTCGAGGACTAAATTTCTATTAGAAGGGGAGAATTGTAAAACCCGAAAATGACTTTCGTAGGTCGTCGCACGCTTTTCGACGCATCGCGATGAGACAAGTGAAATTTTTGAAGTTAATGGAATTTGATGGAAATAATTTTATAAAATCTTACGCAAAATTCTGATCGTTTTGATATATATAACTTATATTAAATTATGTGTATTTTAGAAATTAAAATTGATTTAGTCCCATAAATGCCAACTTTACCCCTCATAAGTATTAATGCTGAAATAGATTAAGTAAGGGCAAGAGGGTCATTTGCAAAACCTAATTTCTCTAATATGAGTAAACTGCCCCCCCCCCCCCCCCCTGAATGTTTTTAAAACATGAATTTGAATTTTTAATAAAAATTTTATTTTTATAATTGTATAAATAATTTAATCCAAAAATTAATAATATAATTATAAATATATGTTAAGGATTAATTTTGGAGCAATATTTTGATAAAATTGAAGATTTGTGATTTTCCAAATTTTAATATTTAATTAAATCCAAAAATTAAGGTTTATTTAATTTAAAATTCATTAAGTGTCGTAAAGAATAATTAAGGGGAAAACGAAGGGTTTAGACATATGAATTAAATTATTAAATTATGACCCGTCTCTTTTGTTATCATTTTAGGTTGTGGTTGTTAAAGTGATAAGCTGTGTCAAAATAATTTTTTGAAGATGTTTTGTACTTGGGTTGAGGTAGATATTCATGTTTTTAGTAAAAATTTCATAATTATGCTTCGTTCTATCATTCAATATAAATGTTTGAAAAGTTTAATGTTATACAACATTTTTGACAATATGTACATTTAAGTCTTTTATTTCATGAAATTAATGAGCTTTCAGTAGATTAAATATTTTTATGTTTTGAACAAATGAATTTTTGATTTTCACATTTATTTTTCAATACACATATGAATGAAAAAAAGTATAATAAAAGAATGTGCATGCACATGCATAGTGTCCAAAATAGTAAAGAGACTCGAATGAGTCAAATGGTAAAGGAGACTCGTAGAGCCAATGGTAAAGGAGGCTCATAGAGCAGATGATAAAGGAAATGGTCAAAATTTGACTGTGTACCTGATCAATACAAAATTATGAGCAGATCCGAGACGGGCGATATTAAAGACATTATGCATTATATTGATTTCCTTATGTTTTTTTTCAAAGTATGAGAATTGATGTTTAAGAAAAGAAAAAGATAAATGAAAGGTTTTATATTAAGAAAAAGTTATGAAAAAATGTTTCTTATATGTACTGATACGAAATTATGCAAGTTTGACAATCCTTTCATATTTTCATACAAAAATCTTCTTTATTTTGGTTTTATGTAAATTTTTATCTAAAGACATGAACTGCCTGCTGAGCGAGTAAGCTCGTCCTACATTTGGAAATGTTTTTCAAGAGAAATTGTTAAGAAGTGATGGCTGCACGATGATTGTACACATGACCTCTAGAAGAAATATTCTTTTTGTATTTTTTTTGTCACGACCCGGCCCGGCTAGCCCTATAAAAACGGGACGGGAAATGTCGGTCGTACGGAAGAGCACAATTAAACATAAATAGTTTCATTAAAGATTTTAATATCAATACATAAACATCATCCAACATTAAATGAAAAAGCTACTAAACAACATCAAATAAAAGTGTTCCAAATTTTTTCTTTTCACACAACTACTAAAACATCAAACCACAAATTACATAAACTCCAAATCACTGTTCATACACAGGTACAAACTCAAACTCACAAACTACACAGACAAATAAAGACTCAAACTCAACAAAAAAACATAAAAGAGAACCTTTCCTCCTGAGGTCTTCTACGACGATATGTTTACGGTCGTCGTGCAACCATCACTTATCTCCTGAAAAAAAAAATATTTCAAACGTAGGATGAGCTTGCTCGCTCAACAGATAATTCATAACTCAATTAATTTCATAAGATGCATATAACAAAAACTTTTATAATTGGAATCATTTCATATCATTTTGCAAATCATAGCATTTGAATTTCCATTCTTACTCTCTTTTTTGCTTTCTTTCATTCTTTCTTTTTTTTCTTTCCTTTTATCATTTTCATATGCAATGCAATTATGCTCATGTTAAATGTATACACCCGTCCCGGAAGTACCAGTGTTCGTACTGATCAAGTACACAGCCAATTTTTGACCATTTCCTTTACCATTTGGCTCCGTAGAACCTCTTCACCATTTGTCTTTTGTAAGCCTCTTTACCTTTACCATTTTGGCACTTCCGGATCAACATGCACATTAAATTGTTATTCAATTTAAATCTTTCAATTATGCTCAATTTGTCTTTCATAAGCTTCATAAATTTTTATGCTTAAGTATTCTTCATATGCTTTAAATGCTTTTCAAATAATATATAAAATAGAAACATAAAATTGTAGGATATTCTTTCAATCATTTAATATAAAACATTTAACAGTAAAATAATTGCATAAAATTTCATTTTAAGCATAAAAAAATTTTAAGCACTTATAAATTTAATTGAGGTATGAACATCTACCTCTCTTAAGCACGGTATGTCGCTTCGACAAAGTTCTTTCACCTTACACTTTAACGATCACAACCTAAGAAAATTTATAAAAGAGACGTGTCACATAATTCAATCTTCATGAAGGCTTAAGATTGATTCTAAGTCTAATGCTAAACCCGTTGTTTTCCCCTTAACTATTCTTTATGATACTTAATAAATTTTTAATTAAATAAACTTAAATTTTCAGATTTAATTAAATCTAAATTTTTGGAAAATTATAAATCTTCAATTTCATAATAATATTGCTCCAAAATTAATTCTTAACATATAATTATAATTATAATTTAAAATTTTGGATTAAAATAATTATGGAAATTATAAAAACAAAATTTTCGTCAAAAATTCAAATTTTCGCTTTAAGATCATTCCTAAGGACCTTAGAAACATTTTTCCTAAAAGCACTTAGTAGTAATTAGATTTTTAACAAAAAGTCTTAATTTTTCTTTCTCCAAAAATTTCTCTAATTTCTTCAATTTTACCGTTAAAATGTTCATCTAAACATTCCTTATTTATTCCTTAAAGAAAATTCAGAAGAAAAACAAAAATCTATAAAACCTTAGAAAATTCTTTTTCATAAATCTTGAGATCTATAAAGATTTGTTTTAAAATAATCATATCTGAAGACTCCTTTCGTCATCCTCTTCATTTTGGACAAATTTTCTCGCCCGAAGAAAGCTGCCAGAGAGGAGCCCGTCCAAGCCCTTTCCGTACTCGTCCGCCCGTCCCGCTCGGTTTCGGCCGATTTGCCTGAATGGGATAGGGAGGAGTGTTCGGTTAGGCCTAATAAGAGAGAATGGGATTGCCAAAAGTCCATTTTACCCTCACCTGAAAATTTTTGGGCTTCTATTCGCATAGGGGTAAAACTGGTATTTCCAAACTTCTGAATTTTATAATTTCCAATATACACATAATTAATTAAAAGTCATATATATCAAAACGATCAGAATTTTGCGTAGGGGTTTTTAAAATTATTTTTGTTAAATTCTATTAACTTTAAAATTTTCATTTAAGTCTCGTCTTGATGCGTCGAAAAACGTGCGACGACCCATGAACGTTGTTTTCGGGTTTTACAATTCTACCCTCCTAATAAAAGTTTCGTCCTCGAAATTTAAAAGAAAAACTAATCAATAAAGCCATACCTTAGCCAAACAAATGAGGGTGGTTCTCCCTCATTTCTGACTCTTTCTCCTAGGTTGCATCCTTCTCTGAACTATGCTTCCAAAGCACCTTGACATAAGGGATCGTTTTGCTCCTCAACTGCTTAACTTCATAGTCAAGAATTTTCTCTGGTTCATTAATAAATGTTAAATCTGATTAAATATTTACCACTCCAATATTAATCCTCTGAGCCTCATCTAAAATATATTTCCTTAAAGAGAAAATATGAAATACATTATGCATTCCACTCATATGTGCTGGTAGAATTAACCTATAAGCCACATTTTCAATCTTTTCTGAAATCTTAAATGGACCTACAAATCTTGGACTCAACTTTCCTGCTTTGCCAAATCTCTTCACTCCCTTTATCGGACTGACCTTAAGGAACACAAACTTTCCCACATCAAACTCATCTGGTCGATGTTTAGCATCATAGTATTTCTTTTGTCTGTCTTGCACTGCCCTCAATCTATCTTTGATCTACCTGATCTTTTCTGTAGCATCATCAATTAGATCAGCACCAATAATCTTCCTTTCTCCTATCTCAGCTCAGCTTAAAGGTGTCCTACACCTTCTCCCATATAAAGTCTCATAAGAAGTCATATCAATACTTGCTTAGAAGTTGTTGTTATAGGCAAACTCAATTAAAGGTACATATGCCTCCCACTTACCACAAATATCCAGAACACATAACCTGAGCAAATCTTCTAAGGTTTGAATGGTTCTTTCTGACTGATCATCTATCTGAGGATGGAAAGCTGTACTAAAGGTAAGTCTGGTACCCAAAGCTTCCTGAACCTTCTTCCAAAATCTAGAAGTGAATCTTCCATTCCAATCTGACACTATATTCTTAGGTACCCCATGTAATCTGACAATCTGATCAACATACATGCTTGCCAATTTTGCAACTGGATTAGACTGTTTGATAGGTATAAAGTGTGCAGACTTAGTCAACTTATTAATGATTACCCATAAAGCATCACATCCTCTTCTGGATCTGGGTAAACCAACCATAAAATCCATAGCAATGTCTTCCCATTTCCACCCTGGTATGGGTAAAGGCTGTAAAAATCCTGCTGGCTTCTGATTTTCAGCCTTAACCATCTGACATGAAATATATTTGGATACTGTTTCTGCCACACTTCTCTTCATTCCTGGCTACTAAAACACCTTCTTTAAATCCTGATACATCTTATTACTTCCTGGATGAATGGTTTAACTGGAGTAGTGAGCTTTTTGAAGGATTTCTTTTCTTAAGTCATCCACATATGGTATGCACAATCTGCCCTTATAACGAAGCAATCCTTCATCATAAAGCTTAAAATCTTCAATGTGTTCCACACTGACCAAATCCAGTATCTTCTTAAAGTTTGCATCATGTGACATAGCTTCTAGTACCCTTTCTGGAAAGGTTGATATAATAGTAGTTTGATTCAACCTTATAATTTCTGCATCATTGGGTTGAACAATTGAAATCTCTAACTTCTCCAAATCCCTTATCAATTCCTGCTGCTCTGTAATCTCCAATTTTCATTACCTGAATTCTTTCTGCTTAAAGCATCACAACCACATTTGCTTTGCCAGGATGATACTGAATGTCTAACTCATAATTTTTAATAAGTTCTAGCCATCTCCTCTGCCTTAGATACTGTTCCTTCTGGGTGAAGATATACTTCAAATTCTGGTGGTTCGTAAAAACTTCACACTGAACTCTGTACAAGTAATGCCTCCAGATCTTCAAGGCAGAAATTACTGCAGCTAACTCCAGATCGTGAGTTGGGTAATTCCTTTCATGATTTTCAATTGTTTAGAAGCATAGGCAATGACTCTTCCATTCTGCATCAGTACACAACCCAACCCTTTATGTGAGGCATCACTGTAAAGCTGAAACACATCTAATCCTGATGGTATAGTCAGCACTGGAGTAGTAATTAAACACTGCTTTAACCTCTGAAAAGCTTCTTCACACTGAGCTGTCCAGTCAAACTTCACTGCTTTCTGAGTCAATTTATATAGTGGCATAGATATTTGAGAAAACCCCTCAACAAATCTCTTGTTGTAGCCTGCTAATCCTAAAAAGCTCCTAACCTCAGTCATTGTAGCTAGTCTTGGCTAGTCTACTATCGCTTGCACCTTATACTGATCCACAGCTTTCTTCCCATCAGTGATTTCATGCCACAAAAATTTCACTCTTCAGCCAAAATTCATATTTGAAGAACTTAGCATAGAGTTCATTTCCCTTCAATGCATTTAACCCAATCCTTAAGTGATTTACATGCAGTTCCTCATTTTGGGAGTATACCAGTATGTCATCTATGAATACTATCACGAATAGATTCATAAATGGCTTCAAGATTCTATTCATGAGGTCCATAAATACTGCAGGGGCATTCGCCAAACCAAAGGGCATCACTACAAACTCATAATGCCCGTATCTGGTACTGAAAGTAGTCTTTGCAATCAATGTTTTAAAAGGCGAAATTGAGAATTGAGGCGTTTTTTCTAAGCGAGGCGTAAGCCTCAAAACGATTAAAATAAATTAATTTAAAATTATAAATAATAACAAAAACTAACAAAATATTATGTCAACTATGAATTTGAAGATTTGTTTTAACAATTATTTGTACTACCAATAATAAAATAACATGAATACAACAATATACCGGTCTGCCGGGGGGTCCAAGGGGGCGCTGCCCACTGGCGGGGTTCGACCAGCAGTTTTCGGGGGCAGTGCCCCCGAAACAAAATTTTATTATAAGAGTAATTTTGAAATTCTGCTTGTATTTAAAGTTTGTAAGTTGTTTGTATGGAAAAATACCGAGCGGTACCGAGTATGTACCGCTCGTACCGGGCGGTACTGGCTCGGTACCGAGTGGTACATGCTCGGTACTGAGCGGTACTGGCTCAGTACCGAGCATGTTCCGCTCGGTACCAAGTGATATTGGCTCGAAAAATAAGGAATTTGTTCTTCGTTGTGAGCTCCGTCGAATCCTAATGAGGCGTCGCCTCATGCTGCCTCGAGGCGTTACGCCTCAACGTGTACACCTCGCTGAAAAAAATTGTACGCCTCGTCAAATACATTGAGGCTTAAGCCTCAATGCGCCAGGTTAGTGCCTCGAACTGAGTCGCGCCTCTGTTCGGATGCCTCGACCGCTTTTTTAATCGATGTTTGCAATGTCTTCCTCTCTAATCCTGAGCTGGTGATACCCTGATCTCAAATCAATCTTGAGAAATACTGAAGCACATTCAAACTGATCAAACAAATCATCTATCCTTGGAAGAGGATATTTATTCTTCACTGTCAACTTGTTCAGCTCTTTGTAATCTATACAGAGTCTTAGGTTTCCATCCTTTTTATTTATAAATAGTACAATAACACCCTAAGGGGAGGTACTATGCTGATGAAACCCTTCTCAAGCAACTCTTACAGTTGCTCTTTCAACTCCTTAAACTCTTAATTGTCATTCTGTAAGTAGCCTTAGCAACAGGTTCAGCTTCTGCCACTAAATCAATAGAGAAATCTATTTCTCTACTTGGAGGTAAGCCAGGTAAATCATCTGAAAACACTTATGGGAATTCCTGAACAATTGGGATGCCCTTCAGCTCTCTTTCTTCTTTCATCTCCTCCTTAACATAGGCCAAGAAGCCTTCATATCCTTTTTTTTTAACATCTGAAAAGCCTTCAAGGATGACACAATCACTATAGTTACTCCTTTATCCCTTGAAATTTGAACTTCTTCTCTCGTGACATACAAAACTTAACCTCCTTTTTGTTATAATTTATAGTCACGAAATTACAAGATAATCAATCTATGCCTAAGATTGCATCAAACTTAGATAGAGGTAAAACAATCAAATTCGCTTTGAAGCTCTTATCACAAATTCTCAAATCCACTTGACATCTCTGCTTAGCTTCCATATGATTTACATTAGGCATCAAAACTGACAGTAATTTAATCATAACTGTAGAAATCTAACTTGCAGATCTAACAAACTCTTCTGAAATAAAGGAGTGTGATGCTCTAGTATCAAACAAAATTCTAACAGGTTTATCGCACATAAGGATTGTCCCTAATCATAAATAAGTACAACATTCATTTACAAAACATGTCATTCATTAATTATTTATTTCATTTTTATTCATTGTTCATTCATATTCATAAAAAAATCATTGCAATTAATTAAATTACGTAACTGTAATCACATCAGAAGACCCCTTAGCTTCTTGCTGGGACAATCCATAGACTCGAGGTTAAATATTCTGATGAGTCTAATCTTGAGAAGGCACAGAAGCAGTAAACTCCATAGCTCTTGGTCTACCAGCTGTCCTCCGAGTATTGTTGCCTGACCTCATATCTGAAGCAGATCTCTATCCCAAAAGAGGACAAGATTTCATCATATGTCCAGGCTGATGGCACCAGTAACAAGTATTAGTGTCTGAGAGGCACTCTCCCTATGCATTCTCCCACACTTATTATATAAAGTAGCAGTTGAAGCACTGCTATCAGAGTTCCTGGATCTGGGCTTATTAGAAGTAGAAACCCCTGAATGAGAAGACTGGGCAGCCTAGGAAGGCTTTGACCTACCCTCCTTCTTCCTTTTCTGAAAATCCCTCCTCTTCTGAGTTGCTTGCATGTCCATCTCGATTCTTCTAGCTCTTTCCACCAAAGTGGGATAATCCTCAATTCCAGAAGGTACAAGAGGCTGCCTTATCACATCCTTTAATCCATTCAGAAAGCGGTGGCATTTCTCTCCAGCATCGGGTATCAGGTGTGGGGCATACCTGGACAACATCGTGAACTCTGCCTCATACTGAGAAATAGATCGGTCTCTCTGAATCAATCTGTTGAACTTGTCCTGAATCTGTCTTCTGGCTGACATAGACACATACCAACCTCTGAATACATTTATAAATTCCACCCAAGTGACTTGGCTGCTTGATCTTCCTCCAAATGTTTCTTCTAACTGATTCCTCCACTATCCTTCACCACCTTTCAGCCTCGCCATCAAAGGCATAAGCAACCAATGTCACTCTCCTATCCTTTGGGCAAGACATGTCCTCCAGTATTTTCTCAATCCGCATCAACCAATTGTCAGCCTCTATAGGTCTGCCACCTGAAAACAGCGGAGGCTTCATACCCTGAAATAGTTTCAGGTTCTTATCCATAGGTCGACTTCCACTTCCACTGCCACAGCTCTGAGTTTTGGAGGTCTTAATCATCTGAGTCATCGCTTTCGTCATCTGAGCGAATGACTCCATAGTGTTGTTGCTCTAAGGTTCTGCTACTTCTGGTAGCTCCCTCCCTTTCTCCATATTAATGCCATCAGCGGCATTCTGCTCAGGATCCATATTCCTAAGACAAAACATATCAATCATAAGGCAAAATAATTTATAAAGTTACACTTCCTACGCATTCTAAGACTCAATCAATCATCCTATAGGCTTTTTCATTGATCATTATTAAACATTTGCTCTGATACCACTCTTGTCACGACCCGGCCCTACTAGCCCGATAAAAACGGGGCGGGAACAGTCGGTCGTACGGAAGAGCACAATTAAACATAAACAATTTCATTAAAGACTTTAATATCAGTACATAAACCTCATCCAACATTAAATGAAAGAGACTCTAAACAACATCAAATAAAAGTGTTCCAAATTTTTTCTTCTCACACAACTACTAAAACATCAAACCACAAAACATAAACTCCAAATCACTGTTCATACGCAGGTACAAACTCAAACTCACAAACTATACAGGGACAGAAATAAAGACTCAAACTCATCAGAAAACATAAAAGAGAACCTTTCCTCCTGATGTCCTCTACGACGATATGTGTACGGTCGTGGTGCAGCCATCACTTATCTTCTGAAAAAAATATTTCAAACGTAGGATGAGTTTATTCGCTCAGCAGGTAATTCATAACTCAATTAATTTCATAAGATGTATATAACAAAAACTTTTATAATTGAAATCATTTCATATCATTTTGGAAATCATAGCATTTGAATTTCCATTCTTACTTTCATTTTTGCTTTTTGTCATTCTTCCTTTTTTTCTTTCCTTTTATCATTTTCATATGCAATTCAAATGCAATTATGCTCATGTTAAATGTATACACACATCCCGAAAGTACCAATGTTCGTACTAATTAGGTACACAGTCAAATTTTTGACCATTTTCTTTACCATTTGGCTCCGTAGAATCCCATTACCATTTGGCATTTGTAAGCTATTTTACCATTACCATTTTGGCACTTCTGGATCAACATGCACATGAAATTGTTATTCAATTTATAAATTTCAATTATGCTCAATTTGTCTTTCATAAGTTTCATAAATTTTTATGCTTAAGTGTTCTTCATATGCTTTAAATGCTTTTCAAATAATGCGTAAAATAGAAACATGAAATTGTAGGATATTCTTTCAATCATTTAATATAAAACATTTAACAGTAAAATAATTGCATAAAATTTCATTTTAAGCAAAAAAAAATTTAAGCACTTATAAATTTAAATGAGGTATGAACATCTACCTCTCTTAAGCACGGTATGTCGCTTCGATAAAGTTCTTTCACCTTACACTTTACCGATCACAACATAAGAAAATTTACAAAAGAGACGTGTCACATAATTCAATTTTCGTTAAGGCTTAAGATTGATTCTAAGTCTAATGCTAAACCCGTTGTTTTCCCCTTAACTATTCTTTACGATACTTAATAAATTTTTAATTAAATAAACTTAAATTTTCGAATTTAATTAAATCTAAATTTTTGAAAAATTATAAATATTCAATTTCAAAACAATATTGCTCCAAAATTAAACCTTAACATATAATTATAATTATAATTATAATTTTTGGATTAAAATAATTATGGAAATTATAAAAACAAAATTTTCATAAAAAATCCAAATTTTCGCTTTAAAAAACCTTAATTTTTCTTTCTCCAAAAATTCCTCTAATTTCTTCAATTTTACCGTTAAAATGTTCCTCTAAACATTCCTTATTTATTCCTTAAAGAAAACTTGGAAAATCTATAAAAGCGTAGAAAATTCTTTTCCATAAATCTTGAGATCTTGAAAGATTTGTTTTAAAATAATCATATCTGAAGACTCCTTTCGTCGCCCTCTTCAATTTGGACTAATTTTCTCACCGGAAGAAAGCCGCCGGAGAGGAGCCCGTTGAAGCCCTTGCCGCACTCGTCCGCCTGTCCTGCTCGGTTTCAGTCGATTTGCGTGAATGGGATAGGGAGGAGTGTTCGGTTAGGCCTAATTAGAGAGAATGGGATTGCCAAAAGTCCATTTTTCCCTCACCTAAAAATTTTTGGGCTTTTATTCACATAGGGGTAAAACTGGTATTTCCAAACTTCTGAATTTTATAATTTTCAATAAACACATAATTAATTAAAAGTCCTATATATCAAAACAATCAGAATTTTGCGTAGAATTTTGCCTAGGATTTTGTTAACTTCGAAAATTTCATTTAAGTCTCGTTGCGACGCGTCGAAAAACGTTCGACGACCCATGAACGTTGTTTTCGGGTTTTACATTTTTATTGTGTTTGAAGTTTAAGTTCAGTAGTATGTACCTATGTATGAACAGTTATTGAAGTTTATGTCATTGTGGTTTGATATTTTAGTAGTTGTGTGAGAAGAAACAGTTTGGATTAATTGAGTTTAATGTTATTAGTGGCTCTTTTATATAAGTAGGTGTTATTTATGGACTGTTCCTGCCCCGTTATTATCAGGCTAGCCGGGCCGGGTCGTGACAAAAATTGTCCCTCAATTCTTTGTGAGGGACTAAGATAGTCTCCAACTATTTTGAAAGACCAGTTTGTTCCCTTAACTCCTTCAAATGAGACTTTTTTAGCACTTCCATTTAATGGTAGAGTTGATGGTGTTAAATATAAGAGTAATTAAGTCTTTTTTAATTAAAATATTTAATAACTGTAATTTTTTAGAAATTAGAATTTTTGTAAAAAAAATATATATTAAACTTTTTTGCATTTAAGTAAGAGTTGGCTGTTAGAAACTCCCAAAGATTTTAACATTTATGCTAATTTGAATTTAAATAATATTAATTTGTCTATTTATATATGTTTTAATAGATATAATTTGAAACTCCCAGCCATTCATTTTATATATACATTTTTATGTAATTGCATTATATTTGTTTTAATTGTATTTTTAATAATTGGATTTAATTAAGAGTTGACTTTTAGAGAATCTCAAATTTTTTAATTGCATTAATTTTGTATTACAATACACTTAACTTATCTACTTAAATGCATTATGTTTTTTTTAATTTCTCTTACTTTAATTGCATTTAAGTAAGAGTTGGCTGTTAGAAACTTTCAAAGATTTTAATTGCATTTATGTTTATATTCAAATACATTTAATTTATTTATTTATTTCCATTAAATATTATCAATTGCATTTAAGTAAGAGAAATCCCAAAGATTTTCATTGCATTGTATTTAAACAATTTTCGTTGCATTTAATGAATTTTGAAATGTAATTTTTTATTTTTTTTAATATCTTTTTTGGGCAAAAAAATTAATCATCTTCATTGCAGTTTTGCAAAATATTGAATTTCTATTGTTTTTAATCTTCAAGGGCAAAAATGTTATAATCAATTAATGTTATGGTGTCAAAATGACTTTCAACTAGGCATTTATTTCTTCTCAGTTAATCTATAAATGACACTTCTTCTCTCACTTTTAATATTCTTCTGTCCTTCACCAATGCCAGGCTTTACCAATCTTCTGGATAATCAATTCCAAAAAATATTTGCTGAAAATATAATTTGGGTAAAAATCGATGATGGTATGGCTAAAAAATAGTTTTAATTTCTCCTCTTTTGTAATAATCCTTTCTTATATGAGGAAGTTTTTTTATCAAAAATTCTTTTCTTATTTGCTCCTTATGCTCTTATATGAGGTTATTTTCCCATAAAATTAAGTTGTAATCCTTATTTATTCGCCTCTTCTCCACTCATATGTTCGAACTCCAAGAAAAGTAAATTTTCTTCTCTTTGCTTTTTCACCTTCGTAAGTTTGTGTGATAAAGGAAATGTGAAACATACAATTTGCAAATCATAAATATTTAATTCTTTTAGAAGTATGCTATTGTGAATTTAACATATTTTTATGTGACAATTTAACATTTTTAATGTCCTTTGATTTTATTCTATAACTTTCTGAATTTACAAATCATGAAGATTTAATTCTTTTGTATGTATGTTATTATGAATTTAATTGGTTTTTATGTGAGAGTTTAACATTTCACATGTAATTCTTCTTTTGATTCAATTCTATAACTTTTTGGAGATTCACCTAATTCGATAGAGCAGAAAAAAATTTATTCATCAAACATCACTATTTTATATAGTAAAACAATATTTTATTTCATTATCAATTGCTTTTTTATATCTATCAAATGTTTTTTTTTCTTATATTTTTCATGAAAATCTGAAGCTTGTCACCTTTGAATTTAGATCCTTCGGTCAGGTTGGGTTGATTACCTTATTCGACTAAATAGACTAGGGACCATGATAACTCTAGATGTAAAAATCCAAGCTCTAAAATTATTGCTACTATGCTTCAGGCACTTGGTGTCTACCTAACAACTAGCCTTAGTCGAAATTTTTCTCTCGTCCCCAGGAGGGTAATTAACCATAGGGGTTCGCTCCTTTGGGAAACATGGACTCAAATCGTAAAATCTTTATAGAATGAGGGTGAAATCTTTTAGTAGTGTCTTATCTCAAATATAATCTGCCATCTGAAATTTTTACTTGGAATATTATCCGTTAAAACTCTCTTTCTTGTATAAAACGGTGCGAAGAGGATGAGGCATGCAAATTTTTTATGACCACATTCAACTAATTCAATGTTTTACCTGTACTTTTAATTAATTGTCAGTGTTCCTTACAGTAATGTTTTGGGTCTCACATACCCATTTTATTTTTATAACCATCAAAAGGTCAAAATTTTGTTTCCATTTTGTGATAATGCATGATGAGTAGGAGGAATCTTCCATTTGTCTTAAAGTGCGCATCAACGACAAGAGAAAATAGAGAAATTAATTAGAGAGGCTAGAAAGAAAAGAGAGGCACAGTATTCTCTAAAGAAGTTGTCTTCCAAATCATTTTTGAGTCACTACCAAGGTTATGTTTATGCTAGAAATTCTTACCTGTTTATTTAGGTCGCTATCCAGATATTTTTCTGCACCTAAATTGGTTTTTTTGTTATTTAAGGAGTCTATTAAATATTTTTAAGTTACAATTGACAAACAAATACTGCTAGCATTTGATAAAAAGAATATATATTCGAATCCATATAAAAATTTTTGCATTGTCATTAATGTGATAACGAATTAAAATTCTCTTCTAACGTATCATTATCTATTTCATTTAATCTTACATTATAGTTTGTGATTCAGCTTAGTATGAATGTTTGTAAATATAACTAGAAACAAACCAAAAAATGACCCTGATCAGTTCTTTTTCTAAGCTTCTTTGATTTTTTCATTTAATTTTTAACCAGATAGTTTAGTTCTGGATACGTATTGATTTGCTTGTTTTGATTAATCTTTCCTAACTCATGGAAGCTTCATAGGGCTTCATATATTCTACATAAGATAATCCCATTGTATTCTGTCTACCTAACTTGTGTTAATTTTATGGTATTATTCTTATGTTTTTTAATGTTATGTCAGACTGGGCTAATACTGGACCTTCCATCTTCATTTTTATGATGAACATAACCAGCATGTACTTGGTTTCTTAAGATAACAGGAGAAAAATGCCAGCATTTTTCATTGCATTCTTTTACTTCAATTTTTTTAATAGTCCTGTAGGGAGCAGCAGTTACTTTGGTAGAATTAGGAGAATATCAGCGTGCTTCATCTCTTCTTGAAATGCTAATCAAGGTTTGCCTGTACATTCTCTTCATTTTTATGCCTTTATATTTGAAGTTGATCATGATATAGTCTGAGTTAACTGTTACATTTTATTCCAATTTTGAATACATGAGTTTTATGTCAGGAAAGGCCTGAAAACGTTGATGCATATCGCTTACTTGGTGAAGTCAAATATGAGCTGAAAGATTATGAGGGGAGTGCTGCAGCTTATAGAAGTTTCTTATCAGTTAGTATGGTGCATTGGATGCTTGTGCAAAATTTCCTTAATGCAGTATTATCATTGATAGTTTCACTTTTAGGACTTTATGGATTTTGTTACAAATAACGACAAAATAATCAGCAGTTGCTGAAAAAAGTTTCCAGTCATTTAAGGTTATTTATATAAATAAATAATAGAAATGAAACTCCTTTTTTATATTTATATTCTTAAATGTTTCCATGAACTTCTATTATCAGCATGCTTGTTATTGATTTCTTTTCTATTTTGTAATTTTTTTATTTTAAAAATCCTTCACAGACCTCTAAGAACTTGAACTTTGATGTTCTTCGCGGGCTTACAAATGCATTACTTGCAGCTAAAAAACCTGATGAGGTGAGTTTTATCTCTTAAGATTAGTATGCTTCCCTTCATTTTAGCAGCCTTAAATATCTTATATTATAGTCCTGATGTATATTGTATGAGGAAGCATTTGATAATATAGTGGGTGATTCTACGTGATTGAAAGCTGTATCAATTGGTTCTATTAACATTAATGCTGTTTAATTAATAAATATCATTGCGAAAAGTGCGCTTAGCTCTTACCCATGGTCTGGAGCTGAACTTTGCATTTGCATTCAACAAAAAAAGTGACTTACAAGTAAAGAAAGTAAGAAGGAAAAACTATTGGCTGATCGGCCTATCTATCAAGGAAAACCCCCTATCCTCCTCAAGGATGTCAAAAAAACCTTGAGGAATATACACATTTTGACTATCCCCACCCTCCCAAACAAAAGAACTTTGGGTGGCCCTTTGTGCACAAAAATGGGCCGCCCTGTTGAAACGCCTATAAGTATGGGTGAACAAAACTTTCTGAAATTGCTTAATCCAGTCCAGATCCAAACAGTTCGTATGCGGATACTTCCACCACTCCCGAATTTACATTCTAATGATTTTTCATAATGCTGTGTAGGATATAAATGTTATTTAGTACCATAAATGGTGAAAGCTCTGATTTTATTTATTAATTTATCATAGACTCCATTCTCCTAATGCAACTTATATCTTAGATTTTATCACTAGGTTCATCGCGCTCGCTTTTCCTGCATCTTATTCTTGTCCAATGTTGCCTTTCTCGCTTGGTTGCTTGGAGCCCCTAGCTGTAATAGTTTCAATCCCTAGTGTGCGCTCTTATATTGCTCTCCTATTCCTTGGCGCAGATGCCTCCTACTGCATGCGCCCATTTCCATTGTGCTCATGACCCTCTTTGATAGTCCGTCTCGGTGTCTAGGTTGACTTTCTCACATAAAAATTATTTCTTGCCTCTTTGATACCACTTGCATCCCATTCAAAATCATTAGTGTTAGGTTCTATATTCCCAACCTATTTTTCCAATAGGTGTTCATCTTTTTGTCTCCACTTCCGATTCATACTTCTCTTGCATTGGGAACCCAAGCATTTGGCCACCTACATTGCTATCACCTTGTTCGATGGCCCCTCTATTTTTTGAGGTTTCTACAATATCCAAAACGCTGGGTTCTATTCTTCTTGCTGCTTGCACTCCTTAATCCTTTATTCAAGTTTTGTGGGGTTCAAGGATTCGAGTATTTTGTGGCCCTTATCCAACTATTTCCCATTATTCTTTCGTCAAGCCTCAGCTCCATCTTAACATAAGCAACCTTCTACTTTATAAGTCAAATTTGGACTATTTTCATTAAAGATGAGTTTGAAAAGCTTGCAATCTACTCATTCTTTCCAGTATGGGCAAATTTTCTTTGAGTTGCCCCAATTTAGAGATCATTCAGAAATTCATGTCAATATTTTGTTGGAAACTTCTTTGATGGTGTAATTGACCATCTTCATGTCATTTTAAGACTATCAATTGAACCATAATAAATCATACTTTTTTAGTGACAATCTTACTATGCTATTTGGTACCAGATGCAAATGCTAAAATAAAACCTCACATTTATTCTTCCAAGAAACCACCTATCACTCTTGTTTGGATTGCATTCTCATTTTTACCTTCATTATTTTATCAATCCACCTTATTCTCACTCCACTCTTTTTTTGGATATTCTTTGCAAATGGATGTTGCAATGGCTCGTCTCGCTCACCCATCTATAGCAGACTTCTGATTGAATTGGATGTTTCTATTTCTCTTAGATTTTCTTACTTTTCCTCACTCTTTTGAGTTGGAGTTAAGTGAAGGTTATCTTGTTTTTTTTTTTTCTAGAAGGTTCTTGTTCCATCACTAAGATTTGGTTCTCCAAAAAAAAAAAGAAAGAAACAGTGCGCATGGAGAGCACACTAGTTACTCAAACATGTAGTTGTTGTTGTTTCTCAAATCATGTTTGTACTCATAATTTGGTGCCAACTTCGGAAGTTTCAATTGTTTCAGAATCTTGTAAGCTTGCTCCCATTAGTCTTAGGGAATGATCAAGTCAACAGTTGCAACCACGAGCATGATCTTGATTTTTCTAATAGTACCGACGAAGTCAATGATCATATTTCAAAGGAATAAAAGTTCATAATAGTCCCCCGACTATCAATGATTGTCTAATTTAGTCCTTTTTTACATAGTTTTGCATTGTCCTATTTTAGTCCCTCGACCATATAAATTGAGCCTAAAGGTTTATGGAGGGAGTTGAAGGTAAACTTGAATTATGGAGGTCAACCTTAGAGTCTAAAGGTTTTCGCTTGAGTAGATCTAAATCAGAATATATGGAGTGTAATTTTAGTAGTAATAGACCTAGTGAGGGGATTGTGACTTTGGGCGATCAAGTCATTAATAAGAGTACACATTTTAGATATCTTGGATCTATTGTTCAGAATGATGGTGAAATAGATGGGGATATTATCAGTAGAATTCAAGTTGGGTGGTTGAAGTGGAGGAATGCATCGGGCTTGTTATGTGATAGAAATGTACCCCTCAAACTTAAGGGAAAATTCTATAAGATGGTAGTGAGGCCTGTAATGCTTTATGGTGCCGAATGTTGGCCATTAAAAGAGAAGCATAATACTAAGTTAAGTGTGGCAGAGATGAGGATGCTCAGGTGGATGAGTGGCTTTACCCTTAGAGATAGGATACGAAATGAGCATATACGTGAAAAGGTTGGAGTAGCTCCAGTAGAAGATAAGATTAGAGAGAGTCGCCTTAGATGGTTTGGTCACATAAAACGGCGGCCTTCCGATGACCCGGTTAGGAGAGTAGAGGTATTAGATTTGACTTATGTTAAGAAAGGTAGGGGTAGACCTAAAAAGACTTGGTTAGAAAATATTAGGAATGACCTTTCTTTATTAGATTTAAACGAGAATTTGACTTTTAATAGGACACAATGGAGAAAAAGGATTCATGTAGCCGACCCCACGTAGTGGGATAAAGGCTTGATGTTGTTGTTGTTGTTGTTGACTATATAAATTGAGCCAATTTAGTCCCTCGCCGTTTAAATTAACGGAGGGAGCCATAGAGGTTAGTTTCTTGGAGGCATTTAAGTAAAATAACTGCTCGATGCTTCCCGCTATAATCCCTGCTTCCTGCTATTTGCCCTGCTTCTTGCTATATGCCGTGCGCACATTCTTTTAGACGCTTGGAGACCTTTTTGCATAGAAATGAACGACCCAGGATAACGCGAGCGAGGGAGACGATACATGCAAGGAAGGTGATACGAGCAACAGGCCGGGCAAGACATGTTGTGGCATGCTTCGACACGAGCAAGAAAGGCCACGAACGGAGCTAGGTTTGTTGTTTCTCTTGGCTTCAATTGTTTGTGTCTGTTCTGCATTGAATCTCTTAATATATTGGCATCATCATGATCAAGTTAACCACCTATTTGAAAAGCATGCATCACATATAGACTTTTGTCATAATATTATTGCTAGCATTGAACATTTAAGCTAAGCTTATTTAATAGTTGACATGGTATTGACTTCTTTGTTAGCTTAAGTAAATTATGAATTAGTGTTCTTATTTAGGATATGGCAGAAATGGAGTTTTCATTAAGCACAAAATGATTTTTTTTTTTTTTAATATTTGAGGGCATTCTTTAGATAATTTGAGCTTTTGTTCCTTTTTTTCTAGGGCATAAATATTTAGAGGGAGCCTACTCTTGTGGAGCAAAGTTGGAGGCATTAGGGGCTTGTAATATTGGCATTTAGGCAACTCTAAGGATGAGTATCTGGATGGTTAATTGGGTTGAAGTTTGAGATCTATTTTAATTGATATTTGATGTCAATACAAGCCTCGTTAGGGAAGCTTTATGGAGGTTACATCTTATTTAAGTGGAGTTGGTATAGTGATTTAGAGCTATCCCCATTAACTGAATTCTTCTAGTAATGATAAAAATAGAGCCAAGTAAGCAATATTTTCTCAACATCCACTTATAAAACCTAAAATACCCCTCCTATTTAATTTTTGGAGTTTAACTGCTTAGGCTCTTGGACCAAATTGACTCAATTTTCAATAGTTGAGTGACTAAAATTGGGCAATATAGAACTCTGGGATTAAATTGGACATTTATTTATGGTCATGAGATTATTTTGAGCTTTTATTCTATTTCAACATAATCTTCTGATTATGATAAGAGTATGTAGAGCATTGATGCTTTGGTGAATATGAGGTTCCAAATCATATTTGTTAGGCAACACAGCAATAAGAAAAATGTATTGTCACTTGCCTAGATTCACCATGCTTTATGTAAGGCGTTGTTAACGAATGTTTTTATTTTTCCTTTTCTAGTATTTTGCACACTCGTCTCAGGTATCAGTATTTGTTTAGCTATTACGCAAATAATTCTTTATAATTGCTATTTGTACTCAAATAATGTACTGGTTATAACGTTTTTCCTTCAATTAAAAAGTTGAACCAATTGATAGGTTGCAATTGGATGTCCCGGATAGGCATTACGGCTGCTAAATACGGTATACCAGCTGACTTAGCTGGTAACACTTATTGTTTTTGACAAACGCATCTAACAAGTATGGCCCTTAGAAAGCTTGGTGACTTCTTAGATCAACATGGCATCACATTCATTTAACGTCCTCTATGCTTCTTTATCACTTTTAACAATAATAGATTAATCAATATATCTTACAAAAAGGTTAATGGTGCAAGTCATCTTTTGAATTGCTTTTGTTTCGAACAATACTTATTTTTAATTATATTTTTTTGATGTGAGCTTGCCTCATGGAAACACATTCCCAAGTTTAATTTCGGGTGGAAGTTTTATTTTTGTTTTTAAAAATATTCCTTGACATATTTCATATCATGCAGGCAGTTCATGTGCTTTTGTCATCACGAGAAAATATAGATGATGCAGAAAATATTGGCCTAAAGGATCCAACAGTTAGACTGAATGATGTTGACAGGAAGAGTGAGGGGATTGACCCTCTACAAGTTAGTTTTTTACCCTACATAGGAATTTAATTTATCAATGTGCAAATGTATCATATATTTCCAAGTTTACTTTTGTCTCTATAATTTAACATTTTATGCTATTGTTGGCCGTGAATGTTTTCTTGAAATTTTGGTTTCCATCAAGCACAAACTCAAGCTTCAGTGGATACTAAATAAACATGTTCATAGATGCAGATTTAGGGAAGTAATTATCTCTTAAAACAAAAAGTTCTCATTGTGTAATCTGTTACAGCCCTTATAGGATTTTAATTTGAGTTAGAACCTCATAAGTCTCTTATGTATCCCTGATATATGCAAATTTAATGGCTTCATTCCCTATACATGTACTCTAAATACCATGCTTAATAAAACGGAGTTTCTGACTACTTAGATTAGTTGAGATTAATGAAATTTCAAAATATATGAGGAGTCCAAGTTAATTGTTCAAGTTATGCCAGTTTGCTTTGAAGTTTTAGAACTTTAGTTTATTTTCTTTGTTTGCTTGTTAGCTTAATCACCATACTTCACTAGAAAAATGTTGCATTGCCAAAATCTTGAAGGAGTTTGTTCTGATTGGCTTCCTATTCATTCATGAATACTGTTTTGAATGAAGTTTGTGTTGTTCTTGGTCCATTATTGTCGAATGAGTTGGTTACACCTGTTTCTTCCACCATTTTAACTCGTTTTCCTCCCAATGCTCCGCTGGAGCATTTCTTCAAGATTCACACTACAGTCAGATGATCATAATCACTAGTGCATAAGATCATAATTGATCCTTGAGGTTTTTCAAAAAGTATGAATAAGTCAACCCTGATGACCAACTGATTTAGTTTCATGCACCAGAATGAACTAACTTTGAACCAACCATAGTGTAGGGTGAAGCTAATACAGCTTAACTGCTCAATTTTTTAGGTTATTTAGGTAGCTTGAACTCGCATGGGACTAGATGAATGAAGGGAACATGAAATGCCATATCATTGTGGAGCACGACATCATCAAGAAACCAGCCTACTATCCTAAGGATACAGTAAGTTTAAAATTATGTTGAATTGCCACACCACCGTGGAATGCCACATTATCATGAAACCAACCTATTCTCATTAAGTTGGCAACCTCTTCTTAGATAAAGAGGGGGTTGTTCATCTCTATCCCTTTTTATAAGTGATTTAGGTTGTTATCTTAAGGATAATAATTATTCTAATTTGACTAGATACGTTGCTAATTCTTTATAATTTGAACTGTAGTTAGAATTTGTTACTCTCTCATAGTATTATAGATAAGAACTCATATAAGTTGAGTTTAATTTTATTAATTAATTGAAAACACATCCGTCATCCAAAATTCTCCTCTCAAACTTTGGCCACGACTTTCTCCATCTATGGTGCCAGCCTAGTAGTCATCCTACTCTATCCTCACTCTCTTTCTCTACCTAGGAGGACCATTGGAGTAGGTTGATTAAAGTATGTGTAGTGTGTAATTAAAGAAGCTTCTTTCCAATTAAAAGATTTCATTCTACTCTTCTTGTTGTAAAATAAACCTAAACATTAGAACTAGATTCCTCTTTATCTTTCCTAAGCATGGACAGAATTAAGGGGGCCCCTCACCCCCGACTCTCAACAAAAATAAATTTATAATTCTTTATTATTATTATTATTATTATTATTATAGAATTATAGAATTATAATTATTCTTTCTTAATTTTTTATTTATGCCCTTATAACTCTAATTTTTATGTTGAAATAAATTATTTTTTTATATCATATTTAAAATTTTATCATGATAAATTGAAATTTAAAGATTTATTTTAATATCAGTGCATGCAATATAAATTGAAAGAGCTTTTTCTGCTATGAATATTATAAAAAATTGACTATGAAATAGGATTAGAGATTAATGGATGAATAATATTTTAATTATTTATATTGAGAAAAAATATTTAATTATGTTGATAATAAAGTAATCATTCAACTTTTTAAAATAAGCGTAGTAAATTATAAGTTTTTTATTCTTATATATTTTATCTTTTTAAAATAACAAATTAAAAAAAATTTAAAGCTGCCAATATTAGTCTCAGGCATAAATGAAAAAGGTTGACAAAATATTTAATTTATGCCTCTATTAGAAAAAATTTCTTGATTAACCACTGTTCCTAAGGAATATTTTTTAATGAACTCTTTAAGGACGCTTGTGAGTGGAATCTCAATGGATTTTATGGCAAGCAATCTATAAATTATCTCTAAGGGTGACAATTGACTAGGGGTGTCAAAAAATGGCTTGACCCATAAACTTGGCTTGAACCTGGTCAAAAAATTTGGATTGTTGGGTTCGGGTTGATCCATTTAATTTGGGTCCGAAATTCCGAGCTATATGTTAAACGGGTTGGGTTTGGGTTTACCTGTGAATCTGATTTTGACATGAAAGTTACATGTTTAATCTTTCTCTTAAATTCTTTTGCTTTTTAGTTCGAACAAAATTAAAAGTAGTGATGGTGACTCGAGGGGTTTTTTTTAGAGAGAGAAGCTCCCTCTTTGGTTTCTAGAGAGAGAAAGTTTGAATCTTCGGTTTCGCGGGCTTCTTGCCTCCGGCCATGGCGGCTTTCGGCTGTCCGCCGTCGGACCCTCCAGATCTCCTTCCTCGAGCTGTCCTTCGGAATTCTTCTGATCGACTAAGATCTCCTTTTCCCGTGAGTTCTCTCGTTCCCCGTTCAGATGATCAATCGTCTTCAAGATCAGGGTTTAAACCTTTGATTATAAGAGAAATCTCTGGCTCTATTGCTCACCATGTTAAACCGATTCCTTCTTCTGAAGGAAAGGGTAAAGGTCTGGCTGATCCATTGGCTTCTGCATTCGGTAGCATGGATCGTAATCTCCCTGAGGCTAGCCCTGTTTCTCTTGGGTTAACCTTTGGATCTTTGGAACATGATTCCTTTAATTCTTCGAACTTGATTACTAAAGATTGCAAGATATCTGGCACTACTGACGAAAATATTATCCGAGATCTTTCGGCCAAACCTTTGAATCCTGACAGTTTATCTGTTGATCTTGATAATACTGTTTTATTGGGAGATAAAGATGCTGTTGATAATGGCAACCCGAAAGATTTTTTTTTAAATGCCTGGAAAAAACCTCATCATATTAAGATCAATTTTGATGCAAATTCCACCGTAATGTCTTCTGATGGGGTAGCAGTTAAACTGAACACTGATCAAGAAATCATTAACTCTCAAATCCTCTCCAATTCGGTTGTGCTAAAAGTTTTGGGAAAGAACATCCCCTTTTCGATTTGCAGTATTCAGCTACGTAAACAGTGGAACAGATTCGATAGTATTCATCTAACTTCACTGGAATTGAATTGGATTCTTTGCTCATTTAAGTCATCTGCAGTCATGGAGGAAGTCCTCGGTGGGGGGCCTTGGTACATTGCTGGTCATATTGTTGGGTTGGACAAATGGTCACCTTCCTTTTCTCCTTTATCATTAAAAGGTTTAACTGCACCGGTTTGGATTTGTTTCCCTCAGCTGCCCTTGTATTATTGGGACGAGGTAAACCTTGCTATGATCGCTTCAAGAATTGGAACTCCCATGTATTTTGACGGCAATTCTTTCAGCTGGAGCAAGAAGGAATTTTGGCATATTTGTGTCCGTATAAATCTGGAATCCAAGCTTCCCTCGGGTGTTTGGGTTGATGGCTTGGGAGGAAGATTCTTCTAGAAAGTTGAGTATGATAAATTATCTTCATTCTGCTTCAATTGTGCTAAAATTGGCACCTAAAACCGGCTTGCCTGATCTTCGGTTGACCAAGCCTAATGATCCTAGTACAAAATTGAGCGACAATGTCACACATGATGTCTTACAACCTGAACATCAAGATAATTACGGACCTTGGTTACATGCAAAATTCAAAAAGATGCCAAAGCAATCTAGAAGTCACTTGGATCCCTGGAAGAAACAACCAAAGAACCTGAAGCTCACGCCACTGTCAGTAATAAATTTACTGATAATCCAGTTAAGGAATCGAATGATGTTATTTTGATTGAGGACAAAGCTTTAAATAGCAATCAGCATCTGAAGTCTTTTCCACAAGCAGAATTAAAACTGTCAAACAGCTTTGAGATTCTTAATGAAGCGACTAATCAGTCTGTTGATGGCAATTCTGTTGAGATCATCACGGAACCTGAAATGTTTTACCCTCCCCAGCGGTTTGTACTGATAAATTTGAGGGAGTAAATATTGAGAATTGTCCAATTGAGATAGAAGGTTCTTATGTTACTTCTAAACCTCCTGTTGCTGACACAGTTACTTCGGATCCTCCTGATCATTCATTGCTCAATGAAAAACCAATTGGAATCATTATTGATGCCTTTTATAATGATTCTTCTGCTCGTTCTGGTGGCAATTCGTGTGACAAACAAGCTTGTTCTGGTGACAATCAACTTGTTTTTTCTGATTTACCTTCGGATAATACTAGTGGGCATGCTGAGATACCCAAGGTTGATACTTCTGAATTCAATATTGCCAACACTAAACCAAAGCCTCAATTAAAATTTTTGGGACCAATTGAATCGGTGTCCAGAAAAAGGAAAGTTGAAGGAAAATGCAAGAAAAAAGGCGGGGACTGCTCCCCTTCAGTTAATTAATGTCTTCTCTCATCTTCTGGAATTGTAGAGGGGTCAAGAAGAAGGAGATCTCCCTCTATCTTAAGGAAGTTCTGAAAGATAATTCCGTTTTTTTCGTTGGCCTTGCTGAAACCAAGTTGGCTTCGATCAATAAGATGGATGTCAATAGAATTATTGGCAAAGACTGGGATTTTTTTCATCAGCCTGCGGCTGGTACTGCTGGTGGAATTTTGGTGATGTGGAAAAGCAATTTGGCAACCTTCACTGTGACTGATCATTCCCCTCAATTTGTTTTTGGTACTTTGATTACTCTTAGTAAGGGTCTTTGGAATGTGGCTATGGTCTATGGCCATAAAAAACTTCAGATTAGGAGAGTTCTTTGGAGTCGCCTGGAAAATCTAGTGAAGATTGACATCCCTACAATTGTGGGAGGAGACTTTAATTGTCTTCTTTCCAAGGATGACAAAAGAGGTGGCAAGCGTTTTTGCATGACCAAAGGGTCTAAGGAGATGAAACTATTCATGGCTAATCAAGACCTTCATGATTTAGGCGTGATCGGTCCTAAATATACTTGGTGCAATAACAAGCATGGAACTGCTAGAATCTGGGAACGTTTCGATCGCTTCTTGCTGAATTCTTCGGCTCTCCAGCTTGTCCCGTCAGCCTCGGTTAGACATCTTGCCCGGATAGCCTCTGACCACTGTCCCATTGCTTTCAAACTTGATGATGCTCAGATTCCACGACCCAAAACTTTTAGATTTGAGGACACCTGGAAATCCTATCCAGCCACTTGGAGAATTGTTGCCAATGCTTGGAACAAGCACGATTATGGCGACGAGTCTGAAGTTCTTAACAGGAAGATTAAAAGAACTTTGAAATCACTTTTTTTCTAGAATAAGAACAAGTGTAAGAATCTGATCTTACTGAAAGATGAGCTGAAAAACGATATTCTTAATCTACAACTGAATGAAGAAGCTGAAGGTAGTCTCAGTCAGAACGACCTTACTCTGCTGTGTAGTAAAGTAAGGGAACTCAATGTTACCTTACTAAGACTTTCTATGTGGTGGAACCAACGCGCTAAGGCGAATTGGAATGAGGAAGGAGATACTAATTCAAGATTTTATCATGCCTATGCCACGGCCAGGAAGAATGGTAAAATGATTAGACAAATCAAGGACGAGAATAATATCGTTGTTGAAGAAACTCATAGAATTGAGTCAGTTTTCTTAAAATACTTTGAAGACAAATGGAAAGCCCGGGAATGCAATAATTTGAATTGGCCATCTGCTGATCATAATCAGTTGCTTGATGCAGCTAACAGAGCCCTTTTAGACACCGAATTCACCGAATCAGAATTTTCTGTTGCTGTCTTCCAGCAAGGATCTAATAAATCTCCAGGACTAGATGGTTCTACATCCTCTTTTTTCAAATTCTATTAGGATATTGTCAAAACTGCTACTTGAAATGCTATCAAGAAGTTTCTCACTACTGGATGTATGAATGGCAATTGGAAAGATACCTTGATTGTTCTAATCCCTAAGATCAACACTCCGGTAACTCCTTCCAATTTTCGTCCAATTAGTCTTTGTCAAACCATTTATAAAATTGCTTCTACTATGTTAATAAATAGATTAAAGAGTTGTATTCCCAAGCTCGTCTCTGAGGAGCAAGTAGCATATGTCCCGGGTAGATCTTTGTCTGACCACTGCCTTCTTGCTTTAGAAATCTTTAACAAATTCAGGATTTCTAAAAATAAAAAGGGACTCATGGTTGTCAAGCTTGATATGGCCCAAGCCTTTAATAGTATGTGCTGGGAGACGTTGGAACAAGTTCTTATTTGGTTCGGATTCCCATAGAATTTCTCATTCCTAATTATGGAATGTGTCACTAATGTGTGCTTTTTTATTCTCTTGAACGGCAAAGGTTCTAGATGGATTGAAGCCAAGAGTGGCTTTAGGCAAGGCTGTCCTATATCTCCATATCTTTTTATTTTGTGTTCACAATTGCTTTCCAACGCCATTAAGCAAAGAGGCCATCAATTAGGCATCCAAACTTCTTGCAGGGCTCCAAGAATTACTCATTTACTCTATGCTGACAATGTGTTGCTGTTTGGATCTGCTTCCTCCTCCCAACTTCAAGTTATGATGAAGTTAATTAGGGACTACTGCGGATGGACTGGGCAAGGTGTTAATCAGGCCAAGTCTCAAATTCTCTTTGGGAAAGTTGTTAGACCTGCTACTAAACGGAAAATTGGGAAAAAAATCCGGCTTCAAAATTGTTAACGAGGTTCATTATTTTGGTACTAAGTTGGCCCTGAGGAGATTGATCTAGAACGACTTCCAATTCGTGATTGATCACCCCTGGGAGAAACATAATGCTTGGGGTGCTAGATTTCTTTCTTTAGCTGGAAGATTGATTCTTGCCAAAACTTCCTTACTCTTTCTGCCTACTTTCATTTCAACACATTCTTTGATTCCAAAAAGGATTCTCTACGAATTGGACCGTATTTGCAGAGACTTTATCTGGCATCAGAATTTTGGTCACAAGGGTCTTCATTATATTGCCGGGGAAGAATTATGTACACCGAGAGAGAGGGGTGGAATGGGTATGTACTCAACTGTCAAAAGAGTTGGTCCCCTAAGAGCTCGGTTAGCTTGGAGGCTTTACCAGAACCCATCCTCTTTATCATACAAATGTCAGGCTGCCAGACACGGTTCTACTATTTGGAAAGGCAAGATCAAGCACGATCATTCTTCAGCTCAGACCATCATTTCTGATGGTGTCTCATACCTTAAACCCATTGTTAGGTGGAAAGTAGTTAATGGTGCTAATATAAGTGTCATGAATGACATTTGGTTACTTGATAAATGCTTCAACAAGTGGCCTATGAGTGCTGATTGCAATGGTCTTGAAAATTTGACGTTGCAAAATTTCATCCTTGCGGAAGGCAGTTGGAACTTACAGGAGCTTAACCGGTATTTCAGCATTGATTTGGTTAATCTCATAGTACAACATTGTATTATTCAGGAAGGAGATGAAGACTACATGGAGCTTCTCTATCAACATTCTGGGAAATCTATTACTTCTTTAGCTTACACTGAAACTATCAAAAGTCAAAATTCTATTGATGATTTCGGGTTTGCCAACTGGCTTCGGAAACTGAAGCTTAAACCAAGAATTGAGCTCTTTTGGTGGAGATTAAGTAGGTTTTCCATCCCTACTAACGAATTTCTGAAATTTAGAAAGCTTGGTAATAGTGAGCTTTGTGCTAGTGGCTGTCCAGCTGTTGAAAATTGTGCTCATATTATAGTTCATTGTAAATTCCTCATTGAGATCATCTGTATGCTGAGAACTTGGGGTTTAAAGATACCCTTGTTCACTTCCCTTACGGAATGTCTTCAATAGCTTAGACATCTTTCCATTGCTGGATTGAACATTGTCAAGATCTATTGCACAGTAGTTTTTTATTCCTGGAACCGAAGGAATGATGTGAAGCACGGCAACCCCACACCTCCAATTTTGGTGATTGCTGCCAACACTCTTTTCACCGCTACCAATAAGTATCCAATGCTAGTTAACTGGAATGTTGATCTCCCTCGGGAGTCCGAAACTACATGGCATCCCAAACTACATGGCATCCCCCACCACTTGGTTGGATCAAAATTAACGTTGATGCATTATTACTGGACTCAAATCTAGCCAGCATTGGGGTGTGGCCCGAGACTCAAAGGGCAATTTACTCTTAGCTTTTGGAAAGCAAAAAATCCATTGGGACATCAACCAACTTGAGTTGGAAGCTGTTTTTTCTTTGAAAGACTTTATCCAAGATTGGATGTTTGATTGAAAAGAGTTAATAATTGAAGGAGATAACTACAATGCCATTAAGTTTCTTCATGACTCTGTTGCGGATCTCAGGGCCAAGAACCAGATTTCTGCAAAGATTTCTTTCCTTCATGACTTCAATAAGGTTATCTTCCTTCATACCTATAGGAATTACAATGAAGTTGCTGATTTGTGTGCATCTCTTGCTTTGCAGAATAATTTCTATTTTGATTCCGTTTATTCCTCTGATATTCCTTCATTATCATGTCTTCTGAAGAAGGAATATGAGGCTTGCATTACTTGATTAGCTTGTAATAGTTCTTTTCTTTTTTCTTTTTCTTAATGCATGGTTGCACTTCTTCAAAAAAAAAAGATCAATTTACCTTAACTCTATAATGGACGAGTTTTTAAAAAAAAATCTTTTAATCAAAGCATATTAACGGGTTGGGTTCCGGTCATTCTTTTTGTTAGTAGCATTGATACATGGAAATTATTTTTTATATCAGACATATTTGTAGATAATGCTAACTTATAAGCAACTTGTCTCACTCTTTCAATTATTTCAAAAGGATCAATATATCTAAGATTGAGTTTTTCATCTTGACCAATTCTAGCCACACCTTTTATTGGTCTCACCTTTATGAATACAAATTCCTCCACTACAAATTCTACAATTTTATGCTTGAGATAATAGTATTAGCGGTCTTAAGCTGCTTTTAATCTGTCCCTAATCAGTCTGACCTTCTGTCACACCGCATTTTAGCCTACCCTCTAATGGTCAATCTGGAGTATAATAAAAGGAAAATCTAAACCGGTTCCTTCTTACTAACACCCATTCCGAGCCACTACTTTCAGAATAGAGTGAGTAAAAAAAATTTATTTAGACTCTCTTATCTTGCCAACCTATCAAATTCCATTATTAATAATGGGAAGCATATAATGTCCCTTAATGAATATCAAATATAATTGAAGTAAACACAGAGCTCTACTAAAACTTTTAAAATTTACTCACATACCCAGAAGTCTGTACTTCTAGTATTGAGATCTCATTTTAAATCTCTTTGTACATTCAAAACGTATTTACACCAAAAGAACAGACACATCTTATTTTACTGTCCTAAGGGCTCATTCCATTTTCTTGCAGTATAACTACTGTTAATGAGCTAGGCTCAATAAAATACATAAGCAATTTATAAGAAATAATAATAAACAATTGAAAAAAATGCTTAACAATACTAACATAGTTAAAACATATATTAAAATGTCATATTGAGTCTTTAAGCAGCACGTTGAAATAACTAAGGAAGATCTAGGCAACTTCCTTCACCTTATGACTCAAGGAATTAGAGCACACACCATGACCTCTAGAGCTGATTTTGATTGGTCGGAAATAAACCAGACTCTTAGAGGTGTTGCATAAGTAAGCCATCTTCTC
The DNA here is from genome assembly GCF_001605985.2 of Dendrobium catenatum. Lineage (NCBI taxonomy): Eukaryota > Viridiplantae > Streptophyta > Magnoliopsida > Asparagales > Orchidaceae > Dendrobium > Dendrobium catenatum. Next base: position 7,248,417 of record NW_021318852.1, read on the forward strand.
GTATGTATACTCTTAACCAAAATGCCAGGATCATCCAGCATATCTTGAGAACTTCTATCATTCCCAAAGCTAGTGATCGTATCAATTTGACTCATCTTTTGTCTATTGTCAAGCTAGTGATCGTATCAATTTGACTCATCTTTTGTCTATTGTCACATACTTGATAATGACTGAAACTCATATTGATGAAGCCCAACTTATCATGGACTACATCTACATACTTTTTGATATTGGACTTTCTCACAATAGGAGAAAGAAAAATGTGTCCTTAAGACACTTAGTTACCTACATCTTAGACAAAAAGTATAACCTAATACATCCTAATCCTCCCACTCAACTACCCATTTACTTTACCGATGCCTCTTTTCGTGCACTTTTTGGTCGGGATCAAAGTTCTGAGAGAGAAGATTCAGAGGGAGAAGGAGCCCCAGCTCCAACACCTGGACCCGATCAAAATTTCTATCAAGAAATGGTCCAACGTTTTGACAGACTGGAAATTCATTTCGATCAACATTTTGATCAAATTGAGAATCACCTGAACTAGCAGGATGCTAGGTACAACGAGGACATGGTTTGGATCGAGGGCAATTCGTCTCGGTCAACACTAATGTAGCTACAATCAATAGCTACTTTATGATGTTCAACCCTCAACCACCTCCAGACCAAGGCCCCTTAGCATTCTAGTTGTTACTTCTGTGTTCTACTTGCTATTGAGAGTTTCTATTTGTTATTGAGATATTTTCTTATGATTTCATGTGTTGGTTTCTTCATGCTGTTGTTGTTCCATTTCTAGAAGATGATGTTTTAAATGGAAAGATTTGTTTGTATGTGTTTCTTGTATTAAATAAACTGATGGAATGATATTTTGATTTTTGACATGCATTGAAATTTTTCTTCTTGAAATGTTTATGTTTTTAGAGACAAATCATTTGTAGTTGATCTCTAGAATGAAATTTTGAATTACTTTGCTCTACAAATTAATTAATTTGCAAAATTTAAGCTCTCAAATTTTAAATTAAAATTATGGCTAGATATAGATTAGAATATCAATTTCATGTTCTTATAGAGAAGTATTACTTAACTGTTCTTATAGAGAAGTGTTACTTAGTTATAATTGTTGCAAAATAGAGGTCTTATTTTTATTTTATTTTTTAAATGTGTTTATTTTTATTAATTATTAAAATTTATGTTAAGATTTATTGATTCTGGAAAGACCAAAAATACAAAAAGTTGCACAAAGCCTGCTAAACTTGAAAAGATGCACAAAATGTGCCACTAGTTTAAAAAAATGCGCAATGTTCGCTAAAGTGAAAAAGGCACAAAAATAAGCCAAAACTGAAAAGATGCATAAGGTGTGCCACAAACAATTGAAAAGATGCGTAATATTGTCAATTAAAAAATTCATATCGTTCTTTCCTTTATCATTCTATCTCTCATACAAATTCATATAATCGACAATAATCTTGACCATTGAATTAGAAACTAATTAATTTTTATTTTATTATTTCTATAATAATTATTTTTATTTGATTTTCTTAGAATGAACAGTAAACTTGTTTGATTTTTCTTATCTTCAATTTTCTTTGATTTAAAATTTGAGTTTTTCTTTTTAGCATTAGGAAGTTAATGTTGTATTTGCAATTACTTTAAAATCTTATTTTTTATCAACTATTTTGGTTTATCTATAAAAACTTTTCATTTCAAGATGTTCTTCCCTTTTTGTTGTTTTCAAAAGGGGGAATCATTAGTTATTGTTTGATCTATTAGTTATTATTTGATGTGTTGTTTGTTTGTTGTGTTTAATGTTTGTTATGATTATTTGTGTGTGATTTTTGTGATATGTTATTGTGTGTGTTTGTTATGTTTATGTTTTTTTTTTTTTTTTTTTTTTTGTTGTTGTGTTGTTTTTGCGTTATGTTTATGTTTTTTTTTTTTTGTTTTTTATTGTTGTTGTGTTGTTTTTGCTTAAGTTTTTGGGTTTTTTTTTATTTTTTGTTGCTTTTTTTATTTTCATTTGAACCCTTTGTTTTAAATTGGTCATTCATTTAGGGGAGCTTAAGAGAAAAATTGTCTTAAGTGTTAACTCAAATAATAATTATTTTGCCATGATAAAAAAGTGAGAGATTGTTGCAACTTAGTTTCAAAATTATGTTTTTATATCATGTGAGTTTTTTATGATACCAAAATATTATTGTGTTAATTATTGTTTCTTCTAACACATATTTGAAAAATGTTGTTTGTGCTATTTGTATGTACTAACGTTTCAGGGAAATCATACTCCAGACTATTGAAAACTTCAAGATAGATTAGATTAGGATTTCTTGTAATTGAAGTCTATATTTTTTCTTTTTTTTTTAAGTCTGAGAAAGTGTGATTGTAATTGGGTAACAGTGCACACACAAATTGGGGGAGTGAGTAAAATCTTTTTAAAACTAATCGTACTATATGATTATTGAATCGTACTGGACGATTTGACCTGAAAGTTTATCCATAACTAAGTTAGTCAAATCATGTCTTGAAAAATTTATTTTAAACTGTTCATACTGTACGAAGTTTTCTTCGTACAGACGACGTCCAGAGTATATAATGGATACGTACTAGTTCATCACGAACGAACTCACCAATTTTTGTACTGAACGTACTGTAAGAAGTGAAGTTCGTACATATGACGTCCAGAGTACGAAATGGGTGTGCATCAGTTCGTCCCATTTGAACATCTACATTTTTTTGAAATATTCATACTGTACAAACTTGGGTTTGTACAGACGACCCCCCGAGTATGAAATGGGTTCGTCCATATTCGTGCCATACGAATCATGATTTGAGTTAACAAGTTCGTACTGTACGATGTAGGGTTTGTATAGACATTGACCAGAGTACGAAATGGATTCGTACAGAATCGTACCAAACGAATCTGTTCAATTTTGAATTGTTCGTACAGTATGTTGTTAGTTTATACATACGACTAACGGAGTATGAAATTAGTTCGTACAGGATTGTACAATGATTTTTTGAATTGTTCGTACGTGCAAAGTGCAATCGTACTGAACGAACTAAGTACGTTCAATTTTATTTTTTTAGTTTTTTGGACTGTTTTTCTTGTCCTTCATATATAAGAGTCCTATAACTAACTATCCAAAACTTCTTCTGCAAATTTTCTCTTGAGAGTGAAAGTGAGAGTGTTTGGGAGTGAGGATTGAGATATCTTACAAGTAGAAATTGTGAAGGGTTCACAAGGTTGCCCAAAGGTGATGATCTATTTATATGTTCTTTAAATCTGTGCCCTACTTCTTTGAAGACTCTTGAAGAGAAAATATTTTGAGAAGATATGGTACTCTGCCATTAGCGTGAGGGTGAAAAAGGACGTTGGTATTCTACCATCACTATGAGGGTGAGAAAAGACGTTGGTACTCTGCCATCACCATGAGGGTGAAAAAGGACGTCGGTACTCTGCCGTCACCAGGAAGATGAGAAAGGATGCTGGTTCTCTGCCGTCACCAAGAGGATCAGAAAGGACGGCGGTGCTGCACCAGGGTTGGTGGAAGAGAGGTTGTTGTAAGGGCTTCTCCGCCTTACTGTGGGAGCAAAAGGAGAGTCACTTTGGTATATGTAATACCTGAAAGAGTCTTCAGGGAGGTGACGTAGGTCTAGTTAGACCGAATCACTATAAAATTTGGTGTTCTTGTCTTTACTTTTTACTATTTTTTATTTTCTACACGTTTAATTTTTGTGGTTGAAAAATATTTTGAGAAAATTTTTATTATTGTGTAAAATATCAAAATCGGTTTTCTAAATTACCAAGAGATTGTTAAATAACCAATTCACTCCCCCCCCCCCCCCAGCCCCCCCCCCCCCCTCATAGTTAGCCTTAGGACAGTTGTATTAGGTCTAACAACCTATTTAAACTTTCATGATGTAGAAATCATAATGACCATGAGTTGAAATTGAAATCTTAAAGTTTAGAAGAAAATTTAATCAGAGTTATTGGTAAGCTAGAAGAGATGTCTGGCCAAATAGAAGACCTTAGTTTCAAAAGAACAATGATACCCTAGTTGTCACATAAATTTGATATCTGTCAACAGTATTTTGAACAATCTTTTAGTTTAGATTCCATAAGCTGTTGCAGCAATGCATTATCACATTATTTTGCTACAAGAGGCTTCTTTCTTCTTGTATGATTTATGATCCTCGCAGAATCAACGAAAAGCCATCAGATCAAATGATTGCAAAGCACTATACTTTTCCAACTAAAAACATCTTTTTCCTTCTATGTTTAACTTGGTGATGTTTTGCTGTCACTACATTCTAGTAATAGAGCTTTTAGTGAGAATGATTATAGTAGTTCAGGCTGCAATTTTCAGTGAAAAGCATAGAATAACTTTGATTGAAAAACGTCTTGTGATTTTAAGAAGTTTAATAACTGTGTGGTTGTTTCCTTGCCCTTCAGGTTGAGCTGCTTCTTGGAAAGGCATACTCTGATTGGGGTCACGTCAGTGATGCTGTAGCAGTTTATGATCAACTCATTTCCAAGTACCCAAATGATTTTCGCGGTTACTTGGCAAAGGTTCATTACCATGTTCTCCTTTAATTTTGTTTTCAATAACTTTTTTTTATCATGGTACCCTAGGTTTTCTCTTATAATAGAGAGCAATGCAGCTTTGTTGATACATGTCATTCTGGTCGCCCAAATGACTTCCAGTGTTACTTGGCAATGGCCCTTACCATGTTTTCCTATTATTATTTTTTTCCAAAGTGGTGCCCAAGTTTTCATTTATAAGGGAGCAATGTAGCTTTGTTAATTCATGTAATTCTGGTCATCAAAAAGCTTTGCTATATGAAGTCATTATGTTTATTTAACTCCGCAGTAAAACCTTCCTAGAACAATTGAAATTGAGTTCAAAGCTATATTGTCAAACTCTAATGCGATGTGCTGTACCATTTAAATAGTTCAGCCGCATCATTTGTATGCAACTTTGCTCGCAAATACTTTTCAACTATATAACTTCCCAACGGTAAATCTCCACAAATTTTCTGGATTTAGAATACGAATGATATGGTATTAAACTTGGTATGCTATAAGATATCACATATTTATGAGTGGTTTGATCTCTAATGTGTGGTTTGGAGAACGAGATTATGATTTGTAGATTTTATATAGTAATTATAGACTTGGTGATGTGATGCATGGATGGAGTTACACAAGAGTTAAAAGAGAATTAAATTCTAGCTCAACCAATTATATAATCATGTATCAAAGTTAATTCGATTACAAGGAATTCATGATGTTCAACTTGCTAGGCATAGAAATTTCAACAATATAGCCAAACTATTTAAACAATTGCAAAGGAAAACATAAGGCTACGACTAGTAAATAAAAATCCCACAATTAATACGGAGTTGTTCACACCTTGAGACATTTATCTCTCTTTCCTACGGAGACTAGGTTGAGCGGCGGAAGATTGTCCAGACTAGCATCAAGGTTTCCACTAAGATGGAGGAGCCAAGGAACGTCGCAGTGGGGAAGGATCTCAGAGGCGGAGGGGGCACGGTAGATCGACCTTTGATAATCCACGTGTAGATGAAGAAGTGTTCGTCGATGGAATCCACTAGCGTAGGCAAGATCCGGTCCAAATATTCTTCGACGGTGTCGTCGAAGTCAAAGCCGACGTCGAAGAATTGTGATCGGAGGATGTTGACCCTTCCGTTGTTGTCGTACTCAAACCCGAAGTTCCACTCGGGTTCGTCCATGCATTCTTGCAAGTGGAGCCGGGTGGTCGCCGCAAGAAAGGTCTCGAAAGGAAGGGAGAGAGGGGGCGGCGGCTTGGAGAGGGAAAAGGAGGGCCGGTGGTAGAACAAGGGTGAGGGGGCGGGCTGGTTGAGAACAAAACTGAAGTTTAATTTCAGTTTTGTGAAATTGGGAGGGAAGGATTAGGGATTTTGAAATTCCAATTAATGTAATCAATGCATTAATTGAAAATTTCAATTGGGGAGAGGTTATGGGAGAGCCGGCGGTAGGAAGAGGGGGATTAGGGGAAATAAAACTGAAATTATTTCAGTTTTAAGATGAGTGGAGGGAAAATTTCAATCCTAATTTGAATTTCAAATAGGATTTGGGGGATTTAATTGAGCCATTAATGGGATTTCCCATAGGGGGCCGGCGGCATGGTTAGAGAGGGAGGGGATTGGGGGAGAGAGGAAGGGGGTTTCCAAGTGGGATTTGATGACTAGGAAAATCTGAAAATAAATCCACTCTCATGCAAATTTTATTTTGGATTGATTTCAAAAACTTTCCAAAAATAGAATTTCTCAATTTGGAAAGTATTGAAATTTGAAAATCAAATTTCAATGAGGAGTTGGGGAAGCCGGCCGTCGATCTCCGTGGTCGTCTCTGATAGACGCGCCGAAATCTCCTATCGATGACCTCATCATTCTCCCCGGGTGGGAGAGAACTCGACCCCGTCGAGTGTGTGCTACGAAAGCTCTCATATAACTCCAGCAGGTCTGGGTCCAGTCTCTGTAGCTCCTCTCGATCGATCCACGTGTCTTCTGTCTCCGGAGTTCCTTTCCAATGGACTAAGTACCGTTGGCGACCTCCATCTTTTGTGGAAATAATCTCATCATCCAGAATGGTTTCAATCTTTTTCGCTCTAGGTAAATGGGGTAAATTGGGGAGTGGAGGAAGGCTAGGGATCTCATCAGGTGGGATCACACAAGGCTCATCATAAAGTGGATTGTTGGGGTTAAAATTAGGACCCTCAAAGGCTACTATATCCTCTATATTAAAAGTGGGATTCATATTAAACCCTTTCCGAGAGTTCCAGCACATAAGCATTATTGTTAACCTTCGCAAGTATTTTAAAGGGTTCGGCGCTTCTCGGATGTAATTTCTTTACAGACCCAGGAGGAAAATGCTCCGGGCGGATCCGTACCATCACAAAATCTCCCACCTTGAATTCTTTAAATCTCCTTTTCTTATCAGCATGAATTTTAGAATCAGTATTGCTTTGTTCAATTTTCTTTTTAATTTCATTGTGTAACTCATGCAGATGAGATGCGAATGCGAATGCAGACTCAGATGTTCTAGTCCTAGGACTCATGGGAACTAGGTCAATGGGCTGATTTGATTGATATCCATACACGATTTCAGCAGGACTGAGGCCAGTGGTTCGGTTTATAGAGTTGTTGTAAGCAAATTCTGCTACATGAAGCTTTGAGTCACAATCCCTAAGGTTCTCTCCTACCAAAGTCCTCAAAAGATTCCCTAGACTTCTATTGACAACCTCAGTTTGGCCATCGGTTTGGGGGTGAAATGCAGTGGAAAATTGGAGCTTTGTCCCCATTTTGTGCCAAAGGGTTTTTCAGAAATAGCTTGTGACATCTCTATCGGATACGATTGTCTTTGGAAGGCCATGGAGCCTAACTATTTCGTCAAAGTAAAGCTTAGCGATTCGGGAAGCATCGAATGTTTTGGAGCATGGGAGGAAGTGCGCCATTTGGAAAAATCGATCCACGTCCACAAAGACAGAATCATGTTTCCTAGTGGTTTTGGGTAGACCCAGGACGAAGTCCATACTTACATCTTGCCACGGGCGACTAGGTCCGGGGAGTGGAGAGTAGAGTCCCGTGTTCTGCTTTCGTTGTTTGGCCAGTTGGCAGATATGACATCGCTTCAAGAGCCTACCGACATCGCGTTTGAGGCTGGGCCAGTAGAAACAGTTTTCTAGAGCAGTGCTAGTTTTTGCCTGCCCAAAGTGGCCAACTAAACCTCCACCATGTAATTCCCATACGAGATATTCGCGAAGGGAGGTTTGGGGAACACAGAGTCTCTGAGCCTTAAATAGTTACCCATTGTCTAATAGGAAGTCATCTATCGTACGTTCTCCTCCATCGGTCAAGAGGGAGTAGGTGTCCTGAAAATCTGGGCAGTCCTTATACTCGTCCTTAAGGCGTTCAAAACCGATGACTTCATCCTTCATTTCCTGGGTTATCATCAGCCTCCTACTAAGGGCATCTGCAGCTTTATTCTCAGTTCCAGCTTTGTGTCTAATTGTGTAAGTGTACTCTTGCAAGAACTCGACCCAACGACCATGGCGGGCATTGAGTTTCTTCTGCGAATTAATGTACCTCAAGGCTTCATGATCAGAGAATATCATAAATTCTTGTGGCAGCAAGTAATGTCTCTAGTATCTAAGAGACTGGATGACCGCATAAAATTCCTTGTCATAGGTTGAATACCTCTGATGGATGTCATTTAATTTCTCGCTAAAATACGCCACAGGGTGTCCTTCCTGAGATAAAACTCCTCCAATACCGATACCTGACGTATCACAAGTTACTTCAAAAACTTTGGAAAAATCTGGGAGACGCATAACAGGGGCTTCCACCATTTTCTTCTTAATGTCCTCGAAGGCCTTAGTGGAAGCTAATGTCCAATGAAATTCGCCTTTCTTTAGGCAGTCAGT
>NW_021318852.1:7261887-7282082 GCF_001605985.2 Dendrobium catenatum
GAGAAGGGGAGAAGTGGTGGAGAGGGAGGGTGGCCGGCGGCAAGGTGGTCGGCCGGCGGGCCTAGGGTGGCCGGCGGTTGGGCTCCAAGGATGAAAATTGCTCACGAAAATTCGGCTCCTTCCCACGGTTGATTATTGCATGCTGGAGATGTAGGTAGAGAAGATGAGGGTAGCATGTAATGACCTCGAGAACTCACTAAGAGATCTCTAAAGGAACTCACAAAGATATCCAAGTATTGGCACTCACAAAGAGAACACAAAACACATTTTTTCTTTCAATAATCCAATAATCTCATACAAGATACAAGGGGCCATATAAATAGGCTCCAAATAAAAGTAGATGCAAAAGTCTAAAATGCCCCTTGGGGCTACAAGAGCAACTAATACCCTCAGGGGTAAAATGGGAAAACTAAGAAAATAAATGCATAGCATATAAACTGCTAGTACAAATAAAATCAATAGTAGAGGCTCTCCATCATGGCCGTCGATCTCCGTGGTCGTCTCTGATAGACGCGCCGAAATCTCCTATCGATGACCTCATCACTTGGAGAATGAGATTAATGATCTGTATATTTGGCGTGCCAGGATGGTTCTCCAAATCAAATAGTTTTGAAACTATCATTTATACTCAAGTAATTTTGATGACCATAAGTAGATGCTATAAGGCTAATGCTGATGAATTAAGTAATGATGTTTTTTATTTTACTTGAAAAGTTGGAGAGAATCAGCATTCGGTAAAGTTGTTGCAGAAGCCATCCTTTTTTAAGATATTTTATGTATGGCATTACAATATACAATTTGATGAGTTATGGTTCCTGATCAGTTCTCCTGTCATAGATCAACTGCAACAATTTTATGATTTCCACATAATTGTTGGATTGTATGGTTCTATCTTTGAGTAATAACGCTCAACACCCTCTATTACTAATTTTATGATTGTTTTTGAGATTTTGAAAAAAAAAATCTCTTGGGAGAGGAAAATGGGGATTTTATATTTGTTTCTTATATGTAAATGATCTTGGGAGTATTTTACGGTGCTTTTGCAATTTTATAATTTTTTTTTATATTTCTCATAATTTCTGGTGTTTTAAATGAGCTTCAGGACATTTTTATTAAATTTAGGATGTTTTGTAATTTGTATGTTCAATTGAAGCAGTTGAACATCCAATACTATTCTATATGCAACTATAGCTGGCTCAACTGGAGTATTACATTGAATCCTCACCACCTATACACCCAAAATTTAAAATAATGTCAATGAAATTACTTTTCGTATTAATAATGTAAATTTTTAGCTCAGCATCTACTATTGCTTAAGCTTTATATGGAGCACAAATTTACTTAGTTGAGCCTTAACGATTCCAATTATCCGATGGTTAGAATGGCTTTTATCTTCCGCATTGGCGATTGAATTTATGCTTTTTCTGCTTTTGTTTCTTTTAATATTTCCATTTTTTAACTATTCGTTAATTTAATCCCTCTTAGATTTGAGGTTTTCTTGGTTTAAATGTGCTAAACATTTGCTTCGATGTTTTTTTAGGGAATCATATTGAAAGAAAATGGTAAAAGTGGAGATGCAGAAAGGATGTTCATCCAGGTAAGTCTACCTTTGAGCCATCTACTATACATAATTTTAGTTCATTAATAAATATTATTTATCATTAACCATTAAAAAGTTTTTGAGCTCTAAAACTTTCATAAGTACAATGTAACTTATTTTGGTATGTGAAAAACTGGTCTCATCATGCTGGTGATAACTATGATTTTGATATTCAGACTCATCATGCTTAACATATAACTATCTGAAAATCATTAAGAGTACTACGTCTCCTTTTTTCAATAAATATATCCCATAGATAGGTTTAGGCATTTAACTAGTTAAATATCTCTTACAATTCATGTTGAATTGTGGAGCCTATTTTTCATATTATGAAAGAAAATGTGATGTAGAACTAAATGCATTGGTTGATGTTTTTCCTTTGAAATTATATGCTTTTGAAAAAGCAAGAGCAACTAGTCAACTTCCATGATTGAAACGGTGATTGAAAGCAATAAAGCAGTGATTTAGATCAAGCAATAGATTACACAACAAAGTTATAGAGCACAAAAATAACCAATCAAATCAGATTTTGCTTAATGTGGGGCTTTCGAAAGAAATCCCCAAATTGACATTTAAAATAGTCACTACTTAAGATCCCTTACTCAACGCTTTGATGATGGGTGGAAACGGAGAAAGCTTACATAATTTTTGTGATGCCATGATTGAGGAAAACTTAGAAGAGATAAACTTCGAAGAGAGTTCACCTTAGTAAAGAAGGTCGCCACTGAACGGGAGGTTGTGTATGCACATGTGTATGCTTATTTCACATTGGTTCTTCCATTTTCGTAGGAGACTGATACATTTGCTTGCATAATGTTATTGAACGTTGGTTGAACTGCATTCACCACCAATCTTTTCATGCAATGCTAGCAGTTGTCATTTTACAGGGAACTATTATATTTTTACATCAGTGGATTGACATTAATTATAGGAGTGTTATATTCATAGCAACTCCTAATGTCTCATAGGGTCATTGTATGCATTGAAACTCTTCTATTGCTTAATGTATTTGCTCGCAATAGTTTAAACATTGCAGGTTTAATAATTTCTTTTGTCATTAATAGCAATCCACGAATATCCATAAGCTTTAAGTAATTGTTTGCAAGTGAACCATTGCATGTGTAGTAGATCCATGTTCATACTTGTGGGTGCATTATTTTTTCCACTATGCCTCTTTGTTTGCTTATGTTTACCCACTTGAATGATCAAGATTTGTTCCTTGAACCTCTGTATTTGGATTTCTCGCTCATTAAACCAAGAATCTGGTTTCATGTGTTTCATTCAAGCGCAAGTCTTTTAGAATTCACTTGAGTTCTTTGAGTCGTTACCACTCATTTGCATTGAAAGCTTATTACTTGTTTTCTTGCATGACTTTTGAATTGCTCAGATCCTTCTTAAGCTTTCAAATTGAAGCGTCAATCCCTTAACATTTCATTTGGAGACATGATGTCATATTTTTAAATAAAGTACTTCACTGACTATTCATTTTATTAAAGTTCAACTTAAGTCCAATATCATTTGAGTCCAAGATCATGCTCTAACTCAAGTCCAATATGAGTTCAAGTTCAAATGTAGTTCTTTATAGTTTATTTAAGTCATCATTATGATAATAATAATAATAATCATAAAATTATGATGATTATATTAACATTAGTATTAATATTAGCATTAATATTAATATTAACGTTAAACACACTTAGCATCAAAACATTGAGGTGAGGGAGAGAGAGACAACCTTGGGTTGATTTGGGTTTGTAAGTGGGCTTTGGAATATGTTGAGTTAGGGCTTTTGGTTGAAGCAATTAAAAGGAAGGATTAAGTTATGGTAGGCTCGGGTAAGGGGTAGGTCAGTCTTTGGCTTCTGCGTGCGAATAAGGTGATGGGGAGCTCGACAAGAGGAATCGAGGCTAGGGTATGATCGAACGAAAAGATTGGGATCTATGTTTGCAAGGAGGCTCCGGCATAGGAGATTGGCGTGAAATCGACGGGATCTGGACCAGGTCAGAGGGTTCGATCGTGATGAAATTCTCTTAGTTCATCCTTAGGATTTATATGAAGTTTGGGATATTTTCTTCGGTCATTTGATTTTTGCTTTGATAAACTTATTGAAGAAAAGTTCATTCTATTCTTACTTTGTGCTTTACGGATTTGTTAAAGAAAAGTTCCTTCTATCCTCGTTTTGTGCTTTACGGATTATCAAAGGATTTGTGGGTTTTGGATTCGGTTGATAATATCAAACATGGGTAGTATCTTGATCCTTAATCACTTGAGGAGATTTTAATCTGAGTCACTTGAGTTCATCAAATTAGGAGAGCTAGGATTTGATAGCTCTTTGTCCTCTGGTAGCTGAGATGGGGGTTCCTCTATTACGGCCTTTCTTATGGCGTGTTGAGTAAATGGAGCTGCCAGCGATCCGGTCATATTTGGACTTGTTGGATTCGACCTCTTACACTCATTCCGGCTTCAGACTTGAGCTACGAAAAATATGCTTCCCAATACTGAATTTATTGAAGTTGATAGATTTGGAGTTCTCTTTTATGGTTGAAGATTTGGAGCCTACGCACTTTCGATAGTTGCTTGTGACTCCTTCCCACTAGAACTTTGATTCTCTGGTCAATTAGGAGAATTTGGTAAACTATAATCACTTGAACTTGTTGAGTCGAATTAGCCTTCGTACTTCCTATAATACCTACTGACGGGTTGACGAAGTAGGGGGTTCCTCTACTACGGCCTTTTTTATGCATGGATTGTTGAGTAGACGGAATTGCCAGTGACCCTGCCATATTTGGGCATGTTGGATCCGACTTTTTACACCCGTTTGAACCTTAAGCTCCAGGTTGTTGAAAGTGTTCAAGCTGTTCTGGCCCAATTTGTTTTAGTGTGTAGTCACAAAAGTATCTTTCTTGACTTTCAAATCTTGGTGCGTTGAAAAAGATGGTGTGCCGAACTTTCAATAATATCACCTGCATATACTTTTGAAAAGAATTCATTGTATTCTACAGCATTAAAGAATATTTATATTGATAATTTTAAATATTTATTCGGGGATCTTGGCATACAACTCGATGTCGACTCGAATAAATATTTAAATTGCCCCATGTCTTGCAGGAACATTTCATAATAGAATAAATTTAAAATTTTGATATTTTAAATATTTATTTGGGGATCTTAGCATATAGCATAATATCAACTCAAATAAATATTTAAAATGCCACTTGTCTCATAGGGACATTTTCGGATAGGCTTTATATTGGGATTTTAAATATTTATTCGAAGATTTCGGCATGTTGCGTGATGTTGAACCGAATTAATATTTAAAATGCCCCCAGTTTTCTGGGGAATTACACAAGTGAATTTCAAAATACAAATGTATATGCTTATAAACGTGTATAAAATACATAACACATTAAACATAGCCTCTTATTGGGCAATTTTATGCGTGGTACTTTAAATTTTTGACCGTTTATCGGCGGCATGGGCCTCTGACCCTCCAGGTCGATAAGTTGATAAGTTGATAAGCTCCTCCTTGAAACACTTTCTCAATAACAAAGGGGCCCTCCCAATTGGATATGAACTTGCCACTAATTTTTTGGTGTGGGATGATTGACCTTCTCATCACCAAGACCAATTCCCCTTCTTGAAATGCTTGAGGACACACCATATGATCGAAAGATTTTGTCATATTTCTCGGTAGATTTTCAGGTTTTGTTGAGCTTGTAACTTGAGTCCATCAAGTGATTCGAGCTCTTCCATTCTTAGGCGAGCATTTTGCTCTTGAGTGAGATCATTCTGGATCGCTACCCAGAGTGATGGTAGTTCAACTTCTAGTGGTAATATTGCTTCAACTTCGAACACCAATGAATAAGGAGTGATTTTGGTTGGCATTTTATAAGTTGTATGATAGGCCCATAATAGCTCTGTTATCTTCATATGCCACTCGCTTTTATTATTGGTAAGAATCTTCTTCAATAATTTCACCAATGTCTTATTGAAGGCCTCCGTCAGACCATTTACTCTTTGATTATATATAGATGAATACCGTCAATTAATTTTGTGCCGATCAATGAACTTGTAAATTTTTGTACTTTTGAATGCAGTACTGTTGTCTGAGATTATGTGACGCGGCACAATAAATCTGTATATGACACTATGCGTGAAGAAGTTGATCACATGCTCGGATGTGACTTCTTTGAATGGAGCTGCTTCTGCCCACTTCGAGAAGTAGTCTGTTGCTGCCAAAATAAAGCGATGTCCCAGTGAAGATGGTGGATCTATTGGCTCGATTATATCTGTGCTCCACCATTCAAATGGCCAGGATATTATTATTGGGTGCAGAGGATTTGGTGATTGATATATAATATCACCGTGGATTTGACATTCGTGGCACCTCTTTATGTGGTCAATATAATTTCTGACCTTGGTCAACTAATAGTAACTCATTCGCTTGATTTTAGTGGCCATTTTGAGACCTAACTGATGTGCACCACAAAGTCCTTCATGGACTTCTACTACCAATTTATCTGCTTCCTTGGTCTCCAGGCATCTTAGCCACATCTGATCGAAAGCTCATCGATATAGCATGTTATTGACAAAAGCATATCGTAACGCTCTTTTTCGAATATCTGCAGCTATAAATTTATCCACTGGGAGTTTGTTTTCTTTGAAATAGTTGATAACTGGTTGCCTCCAATCGTTTCCCTCATCAACAAGGAGATAATGCAACCACAGTTCTGAGCATCTACTGTCTTACGTCTCTTGACTAGCTGACGTTTTTCTTGTTGATTTTTAACAATGATCTGTTGGGTAGGTTGAGGATCAACTGAGATTGTATCCTACTGGCTTGAATCTATTATTCCCTTTGCCTGCGAGAATTGCATGATTGTCGGCTCTAAGACCCGACGGTTATGAACCATAATTGGTATAGGCATCTCCTCGTTAGTTGTTGCCACATCCTTGGCTAATTTGGCTAGGCAATATGCCTTGGCATTATGACCTCGAGGAACTCGAGCTATTCTGACATTTGGCATTTGTTTCAGAAGCTTGAGATCTCGCCGGTGGTAATGGGCCAATTCATGTTTGTCAAACTTGTAAATGTCGAGGACTTGGTTTATCACAAGTTGAGAATCGCCAAAAATTTGGAGATTTTGAATCTTAACATCAATTGCAATCTCCATTCCTACTATTAGAACTTCGTATTCAGCTTCATTGTCAATCAAACTGAATGAAAATCTCATATGCCTCTCCCAAGTGTTACAAAAATGAGACCGATATCGGCACGGGCCCTTCCAAGATTTGGGGGTCAGGCGAGTTTAATCGAGGATGCCCCATCAAAATACATCTTCCAAAATTGTATATCTCCTTTTCCTTGACCTGCATAATTTATTCATTATGCAAATCATCGTTAAGTGGAGAGTCTACCGGGATAGGATGCACGGCGAGAAAATCTGCCAAAGCTTGTCCCTTAACTGCCTTCTGTGGCATGTACATGATATCAAATTATAGTAGTATCCTTGTCCACCTGGCTAAACGACCTGTCAATGCTGGTCTTGTCATCAAGAACTTCAGTAGATCGATCTATAATATTAATGTAACATTATGAGAGAGCATGTAGTGGCGAAGTTTTTGAACTACAAAAATCAATATATAAGAGGCTTCCCTGGAATTGGAGCTGCGAGAATGGGCAAATTCAACAGATGTCTTTTGATACTGTTGAATGCTTCCTAGCACTCTTCATCCCACTTGAAACGAATATATTTCATCATTAATTTGGAGAATGGCTGGCACATACTCGACAAATTCGATATGAATCACTGAATGAAAGCCAATTATTCTTGCAAAGAACAAAGTTAGCGAAGATTTTTAGGAGGAAGCATCTCCATGATTGCCTTCATCTTATTGGGATCGATCTCAATACCTCGATGTCGAACGACGTACCCCAGGAATTTGCGGAGGAGACCCCAAAAGCACACTTAAGGGGATTCATCTTCATATTATACTTCCTGATCCTTTCAAATGTAATCTTCAAGTCATCCTGGTGGTCTCTTCAATCCATACTCTTGACAACATGATCGTCCACATAGCACTCGACCTTTTGATGTATTAACTCATTAAAGATACGTGTAATTGCCCATTGATAGGTGGCACCAGCGTTCTTCAGGCCTAAGGGCATGATCGTATAATTGAAAATGTCGATAGCCATTCTAAATGATGTGTGTTTTTCATTTTCAGGCACTATTTTGATTTGATTATAGTCTGACAATCTGTCCATAAATGAGAACATATCGTAGTTGGAAGTATTATCTACTAATAGCTCTGACATCGGGAGTGAAAGGTCGTCCTTTGGACATGCCTTATTGAGATCTCGAAATCTATATAAATATGAATCTGACCGTTCTTCTTCTTCACAAGGATAACATTAGTGATCCAATCGGCATATTTTTCTTTTCGGATGAAGTTTTCCTTTATAAGCTTCTTCGTTTCTGTAATCACATGTTCTTCAATCTCTAATCTCATTCTCCTTGGAGCTTGTTTGACGGGTGTTGCATCTAGTTTAATGACTAATAATGTATGAACTGTCACATCAGGGGATAAGCCGGGCATCTCATCATATGTCCAGGCAAAGTAGTCTCTTAAGTCACAGCGAAGTTTTTTTTTATTTCTTTTATTTGCTCCTCGGGTAGAACGGAGCTAATGAAGGTTGAGCGAGGGTCCTCCTCAGTTCTCAAGTTGACTTCTTTTAGTTCGTCCATAGTGGTTATCCACCATCTTCATGCTCTTCTGGTGCAGGTTTGGTCTCTACAGGTTGATCATCATAATTCTCAATTTCATATGTCTCTTTAGCATTAATGTCATCAGATTCAATTTCCCTTCATGTGATGGCTCGGCAAGTCTCTTTACGGAGGAATTTTTGTTTAATGAATATGATACCATTATATGCAATTATATCATTCTATCGTAATGGACGTGGATTCCTTCCATACTAGAGGCCCAGGCTTGTACAAAGTTGTCATTTGATGGTAGGAATATTGATTTATTTTCGTAACATTCTTTGAATACCTTTGGTATTAAACCTAGGTAGCCTCGTAAGTAGTAACTCTTCAGAATCGATGAGCATACAACACTAGTCATTATTTTCTTCTTCACGCATTCCCGCAGGATACAATATGTTTTCTGGCACAGTCCCCTTTTTAAGTTGAGGCAGATAAAGGGTGGTGAGTTCTTCAACCTTATGCATCTCACGTGAAATAATTTCTTTGAAGTGTTATAAGGGAATACGCGTGACTACGCGTATACTATCTGAAATAGACAAGTTGTCTATTCTCCTAGAGAATATATCCTGCGTCGTATTCATGTAGATAAAGTCATAATCATAATCATCATTTGAATATTTAACATCCCTACTCCATTCATCCGTAGACTTGCATACTCTTCGGGATTTGGTTGGAGTGACATCATCTTCATCCATATCACTCTCTAGATGAGGCACAGGTTTCTTTAGTCTATGATTGATCAATGCTTTGGGAAGAGTTGGCGTTGCCTTCTTTCTCCCAACTTTCTTCTTCTCACATTCTTGTTTGGGCTGCTTTACAGCCTTTGAATTTGATGCCTTGGCTTCAAGAGAGCTCGATGCTTTTAGCTTCTTTGGCATGAAGTATCTAGCATTTTCATATATCGGTACTTCATGGACTGCAAAGGGCTGGATGTCGCTAGAGATCCTGGATTCTTCTCCATCCCTGTTGTAATTTATACACTAGTGTAGTGTCGACGGGACAACCCCATATTCATGCAACCAGGGGAGATCTAGTAACACCTTGAATGAAGTGTCCACATCAATTACATGGAACTTGGCTTTTGTATGAAGTTTTCCAAATACAAGAGGAAACATAAATGATCCAAGGGTTGTCTGTCCTTTCTCATTAAAGTCATGCACCATTAGCTTATCTGGCCCAAGGTGTTCATCTCAATGCTTTAAAGCTCATGAGATTTATGGAGGAGCCGGGATCGATCAGGATCCGATTGATTATCATCTTATTGCTCTTTGCAGTAACATACAGAGGCCGGTTATGATTTGTCGTTCCGAGCATTATATCCTCTTCAGTGAAGGTGATGAACGGCTTATTATGGGCTTACAAGACTTCAGTTATATTACAAGGCTTACAAGACTTCGTTATGTTATTTTTCTCAGATAGGATAAGATATTATAATCTATCCTCTTGGCTGAAGTGTTTTTTTTTCTTATAATCTTCAGTGATAATATTATCGTTGATGATTATTTCTTTTTCCTTGTCTTTATTGGTGACTCCTTTACCACTAACGAAAGGGATGCATGTCATACTTAGGTTGCGCCAGCGAGTAATGTATTTAGTCACTGATTATTTCCTTTTTTTCTCTTATCCAGAGTGAGGTCAGTGATGATGATCTTCTCGATCGCGCTTGCAATCATCTTCACGAATATAACTTCCAACTCTGCGAATGTTTTCATAGAGTCATTTAGCAGTTTGGCATACTATTTGAAAACGGTTGTTGTCAAACTGATGATGAATTGTCGGAAGAGTAAGGTGTCGTTGTCTCCCGTATTTCTGCATGTGACCTTGATGTAAGCAAAATAACGCAATTCCGAAAGAAAAAACAAAAGAAACTCAAAAGAGATTTCAAAACACACCTTAATTACTTAGCAATCCTTTTGGAGAACAAAATAGACAAAATAGAACTTCCAAAATCAGTTTAGGAACCACTGACATCCAAACAAACCAAGAACAAAAGAAAGCTGACAAAAGAACAAAATAAAATTAAAAAAAAAACACTATCCTCAGAACATCCTGCAAGAGGATTCCTCACATGTATCGAAAGTAGGATAATAAGAAAAATAAGGTTTAAGAAAGCAAACCAACGGTCTACCACGATAAAAGGGGTCCAACGTCCTTTAACTCCTCCAGCAAATGTCTCCAAAGCTGCCCACAGAACTTGCCAACGGAACCAGAAGAAAGATACAAGTGGAGTGGAACTTGCATAGAGAAGCAGGTTAGAAGACCGAGAAGAAAGAGGAGAAGCTCGCAAGCTTTCCTAGGGGAGAAGGAGAATGAAAAAAGCTCTCAAGCTC
This sequence comes from Dendrobium catenatum, assembly GCF_001605985.2. NCBI lineage: Eukaryota > Viridiplantae > Streptophyta > Magnoliopsida > Asparagales > Orchidaceae > Dendrobium > Dendrobium catenatum. The sequence goes on from NW_021318852.1 coordinate 7,272,588, forward strand.
TTCCAAAGAAGAAAACCCTCAGGTTTTTTTAAGCACTTAGCTCTCAAAATAATCAACCAACCCTTCTATGTCAAAGCATTTCATATTTATAAGCAAAGAAGAAAGCCCAACAGCCAATGCACCCATAATTCCTCCAATAAACTTTAGGGATAGGAAAAGCCAAAAGACACACTTCAGTTCCAAAGCAGCAGCCAGTAACTTTCCCAAAAACAGAGAAGAAACAGATCACGGGACCAACAGCCAGCCACGGAACAGCCAGGATTCACGGGAAAAGCACCGAAACAATAAAGGAACAGCAGGCCCAAGGAATCCAGAAAACGAACAGGCACCCCAAGCAGCCACGGCTGCATAAATTCCAGCCTATTCCTCTCCCAATGCCACAAGACACAGCTCTCCAAACAGCCATAAAAGGAAGAGAAAAAATAATAGGAAAAGGCAAGTTCCACTCACCAAAATCTGCCATAAAGTAGTACTAAAACTTCAGCTTATAATGAGCTCAACTTCACAAGATATTAATGAGCTTGCACTACTGTGCAGAAGGAGGTTAGAAGACCGAGAAGAAAGAGGAGAAGCTCGCAAGCTTTCCTAGACAAGGAGAGGAAGAAGTGGCATAGCTCGCAAGCTATCCAAGAAAACCCTCAGGTTTCTTTCCAAAAATCATTCATATAACCATAACTCTTTTTTTCTCCACAACATCTTCTCATATTTATAGGCAAAGAAGAAAGCCCAAGAGCCAATGCACCCATAATTCCTCCAATAAACTTTAGGGATAGGAAAAGCCAAAAGACACACTTCAGTTCCAAAGTAGCAGCCAGCAACTTTCCCGAAAACAGAGAAGAAACAGATCACGGGACCAACAGCCAGCCACGGAACAGCCAGGATTCACGGGAAAAGCACCGAAACAATAAAGGAACAGCAGGCCCAAGGAATCCAGAAAACGAACAGGCACCCCAAGCAGCCACGGCTGCATAAATTCCAGCCTATTCCTCTCCCAATGCCACAAGACACAGCTCTCCAAACAACCATAAAAGGAAGAGACAAAAGAATAGGAAAAGGCAAGTTCCACTCACCAAAATCTGCCATAAAGTAGTACTAAAACTTCAGCTTATAATGAGCTCAACTTCACAAGATATTAATGAGCTTGCACTACTTAAATCTCAACCACCAAAGCCCAAACCGAAACAAAACAGCCACTGCACATCTACCTCCACCAAATAGCACAAGGATATGTTGGACCCATAAAACCGGCAAACCAAAAGAAGGCAAACTTAAACCAATTTCTACCATTCATGATCACCGGATGTCTCCCATCATTGGATAGCCTAAAAAAAATAAAATAGAAAATACGAAAATACGAATATTGTTCAATACAAAATTAAAACAGAAATGTAAATGCATCAGACCTTGAATTATGTCAAGTGTTATCTGAGGTTGTTAGTACCATTAAAAGTATTGAACTTTGGTACAGAATATCTTTTCGGGTATGGCACTTAATCATATTCAACAGAGTACGAGCGACCTTTGCCCACCAATTTTTTTGCTTGATCAACGGCTATAATAGCCTTGATTTTCTCCATAATTATTCATTCGAGCTACACAGCAGTGACAGGCTCAGAGGTACTTATAATATTTTATGAAGTAGGTTGGCGAACAAAGTCATGAGTCTCATCACCATCTTTAGAAGTGCCCCGTACTCCTGAGACTTGAGGCATTTGAAAGTTTGGAGGATCGGCAAGAGAATTAAGCATGACACGAATAGCGACAATTCTTCACATCATCTACTTCATTACCCCCATTTAAGACATCATCTCAGTCATCTTCTCATTCAAATGAGAGATTTTCCTATCTTTGGCTCTCATATGTCGCCTCATCTGCCTTCTCACGTCGGGAAGTGTGATTTTTTCATCATTGGGGGATTCTCCTCTACTTCCTCCACTTCATCCTCTCCTTGGGAATGACCACCTCCGCTAGCGGTTGACCCAGCTTCATGGAGACACTGGTGTGCTTACCTAGGTGGAGGTTGCCAACGGTCATCGCCTTCACCGTCGTCATAGTAGGCCTCACCATCGGCATTGGTGTGTCTCACCATGTAGACCACTTCCATGTCCAAGGTGTTATTCTTTTCTTCCATTTCTTCTTCTAAGTATTCTCCCATATTTTCTTCCACATCTTCTTCTTATTCCTCTTCTTGTACTTGGATCTCCGAGCAGCGACACCACTAGATTTTCAGTTGCTGATTCGGAAAGAAAACTTCTTCGACCTGTGGGCTGCGATCAAAGTTGGCTAACTCTTTCCATGGGGTTAATGAGCGACGGGATCCCCTGGAGGATTCTTCAAGGTATCGACCGTCGAAATGGGTTGTCGTCGTGGGCCTTTCTTGGGACCCATTTTTGACGTTTATGGTTTGGTGCGGATCTCCGGGAAACGTCACCAAATGTCACGCCTAAATCAACTCTTCTTTCTTTTCTTTCTTTCTCTTTTCTTCGAGGCTTTGGCCTCCAGATTTATTTTTCTTTCCACCGGGACCTTTTGGTAATTAATCTCTGAACTTAGGTTTCAGGTGTCACGCACCGTATTCACCGAGTGGAATATATTTTCTTTTTTTTTCTCTCCGCCACAATAGATAGGCGCTCCCTTGATGGCGTTCTCCTGGCCTCAGTCACCAAAGGCCGTTGGAACTTCTTCTTCAGTCCTTTCTCCTTCACAGTCTTCAGGACTATAAATTCAAGCTGATAGTGTTTCGGACTTCTTTTGAGGGGCTGGGACCTCAGGCTGTTGGTCCTAGAAAGATTTCTTCAGCTCCCTGGTAGAGCTGTTTCTTTTAACCCATTTCAGGTCTGCAAACTCGTTCCGGGTAGGAATGGTTACCTCTGGCTTCTCGGCCGGCAAGTTGGAGGGATGGGTTAAGAATTGTTGCTGAGCTCGATGTTCAGCATTTTTCTTTCTCCTCTACCTTCTTGTAAGCCTTCCTCCAGATGAGGAGGCCTCATCATCATTCTTCCTGGGTATAACAATCTCCCTAAGGTGGTGGTGTTTCCAGTCACCACAGGGATTCTTCCATCAGCCACAATCCTCTTGGTGGCTGAGGCTTCAAATTGATAATGTTGTTCAAATATCGAAACCCTCCATTAAATCTTTTCAACAGCAGGTTGTGGCACTGTCAGATGCGCACGATGCGTGGCTTCTTCAGTAGAGTAGTGTCTTTTGGCAGGCCTTTCAGATTCCATGCCGTGCATAAGAATGGCGGCAGTCCTTGCAATGACTGCAGGGAAGTCAAGACTATTAAATTGGATGGTAGCCTTGGTGTTGCCAGTAGTGATCACAACGTTCACTAATTGGATACTAGCATCGCATCCCAGTTGAACGGTAAATGCAGTGTTCTGTAGATCCATCTGCACAAATAAAAGGTAAGGGTTAGTAATCATTGTCTGATACATCATCCTACACTTTCAAAATGCAAAAACTTACATAAAATAGAAAATAAAAATAGATAATCATTAGCAAGTAATTAAATTAGTATAAATTTAAAATTCTTGCTAAATGAATATTTTATGAACTTATTGAGTTGATCACTTTTAGAGTATTTAAGAATTTGAGTCGTTAAAAGATCATTTTGGAAAATCCTGAAATTTCAGGCCATATAGACTTGACTGTTATGATAGTACTGAGATGCCTAGTTAAAGATGGAAAGAGAAATCAATCCCCAGCAGAGTTGCCAGAAATCTGGGGCTCCAAAAATTTGGCCCCGGCCTTCGCCTTCTTTGCTTTTTATTCTGGAGGAGTTTTAACGAATTAAGTTCCGGGGTAAATTTTGGAAAACAATGAGTTTGTAGATAAGACACTACCCAAAGATTTTACCCTCATTTTGTGAGAACTTTATAATATGAGTTTTTGTTTCCTATCCGAGTTTTGGTTTCCTATAGGCACAAGCCCCTATAGTTAATTACCTCTCCCAATAACGAGAGAGAACTTTTGTTTAAGGCTAGTTGTCGATCAAATACGTTGTATCCATAGATACGTAGTATCAGGTATATAGTAGCAGTATGGGCATTTAGAAATATGAAAAATTCAAGGTTTGATATTTAAAATTAGAAATTTCACCATCTTGCACTTAAAGCACATGGTGGGGAGATGGATGATGGACCAGATCAAGATCCCATGGTTCTGTCGTCCCAGCCCATCGTAATCTCTGGTCTATTTAGTCAAAGGAGATAGTTGACCCAACCTGACCAAAGGATCCTTGTCGACAGCCATGGGTTGCTTCATCCAAGGGGACCTTGTAGACTTGAGGGAGTATTTGTCTAAGGGGACAAATTTGAATCCACCTTAATTAACAAAGGGCTTTGTCTCCTATCTATCATATCATATTAATTTATATCTCAAGGATTTGATGCCACTAAGGAATACATTGGCTCTGGCCATAACCGCTATCTCGTGGTGCCATTTGTTGGCAAAATCTCAGTTCAAAGGGCCCTAGGTAATAACTGTTTATCATGCATTGCTATTTGGTGGCTAAACTGTAGGTTAGAGGACACGTACCACGTTCTTACTGTTAGGAGACTATTTGAAAATGGATCCTAGTGATATTCTCGATTAGACATTAGCTCTTTGTGAGCTGAAGTAGTTTTTAATTTGTCAATCTCGACAAACTGTTGCGAAGGTGGATGAATTTTGTTTTAAGCGTTGATGGTTGAATTTCCATTTTTTAAATAGTTGGAATTGAGATTTTTATTGGAGTTTGGATTTTGGGGACATTTGTGATGGCATTTTGAATTATTAGAATTAACCCCTCCAGTTGAGATTTACATTCAACACAGCCATCATCGGGGTATACGGAGTTTATTTTCATTAACTAAACCTTTGGTGTAATCAAAAATTTGGGAGAGGACCCCAAATTTTTTATCACAAAATAAAAACTTTTCTAAGTAAAAGAAAATACACAAAAGGACACAAAGTAGATGAATAAACTTAAAACAACAACTTTTCTTCATAATATAAAAGATTTATAAACTTAGACACTTACAAATGACTCAAACAAAACAAACACCTAAAGTTGCAGTTCTTTGAGATGAAGGATACAGTGGAATGGATACTTGCGGAGAAACGAAAGAGATTATAAGCCGAGAAGAAGGGTGGAAAGAACTCGCAAGTCTCCCCAAGAGATAGAAGAAGAAGAAGTGGACAAAGCTCGCAAGCTTTTTCAAAAACTCTCAGGTTTCTTTCCAAAAATCACATCATAAACTTAAACATACACAAAACATCTACTATTTATAGACCAAAAGAGGGAATACAAACAATCCCAAAACATTAATTAAAAGCTAATAAAATTAGGGAATATGAAAAGCCAACAGCCCATTCATAATATCCCCAAAACTGCACAGGAACCCAAGCTCCACAAGCCACGGAAAAGCCCCCCATCAGCCACGGGAAACAACCCAGCCAGGGACCCCAAGAGGCCCGCACAGAACCGAGGCACCAAGGCACGGGAAAATCACCCAGCACGAAAAACCAGCAACCAACCGTGGAAACCAAGGAGCCAAGGCACGGAAACAGCCAACCGTGGACACCAAGGAGCCAAGGCATGGAAATCAATGATCTAAAAACATAGCTCATAATAAGCTAACTCTTAGTTCAATAAATGAACTAAAAACCAGCTCATAATAAGCTAAATCTTAGCTCAAAAATTAATGAGCTAGCTCATAATTGCTTGTAGAAGCTCCTCTGCTTGTCTTAGCATTTCGATATTTACCTGTAGATGATATATAGTGTATGTGGCAGCTCTACTATAATGATTTATAGCAACCTGCGTTTGTTGCATTTGTTCAAATGTAATCCTTCATAGTTTATTTAAGTTTGAGTTCTCTTGCATTTAGTTCATTTGAACTTGAGTTCCCTTGCATATGATTCAGTCAAGTTCAAATTATGTTCAAAGGTTCACAAGTTCGAGTCCATGTTCAAGTACGAGTCCCCTGTCCAACGTCATTTGATCATGTTTGATTTAGATTTTATATTCAAGTCATTCTTATGTCAAGATTGAGTTCTAATCCAATGTGCAAGTTCTATTTAGGTTCAAATTATATTCAGTCCAAGGATTGTTTATTTGATGTTCGAATCAAGTTCAAAAGTACCCTGTAATTTCTCCAAGTCCTTGAATCTTCAATCTAAATTTCGACAGCCTCCCGGCGTCTCCCCTGTTTAGGGGAAAATCCAAGAAACTAGCCTTCCCCTCTTCGTTACTTGAGCGCTTCAGGTATGTATCAAATGACAGCACGGCCGCAAATTCTTTAATTCCCGCCCGCTACATGAGCATTTAAGAGTCTTCAGGTACCTATTTCAAAGATGGCAGCTTTCTTTTCCTCCTCTGCACTATTTGAGCATTTGGAGGTACTTAATTTTTGTCCCTGTTACGCTATTTAAGCTCTCTGAGGCTTACTCACGTCGTCACTAATGTCGCACCGGTTTCTCTCCCTACTATGCTACATGAGAGCGTAGGGGTTTGTCGGTTCGTCGCAAGCGTCGAGGGTAGGATTTTTAGGTTAGAAACTTATACCTTCGCATGGGTTGGGGAGGCGACGATGAGGATCAATGTGAGAGAAGGGCATTTCTTTCTCTCTATGCATTTATATACATACTAAATAATATTGACAATATATAAATAATAATAATATCATTATTATTAATAATAGCATTATTATTATTATTATTATTATTATTATTAAAATAATGTCATTATCATAATAATAATAAGAATAATCATAAAATTATGATGATAATATTAATATTAATATTAACATTAATATTAATATTAATGTTAAACGCACTTTAGCATCAAAATATTGAGGTGAGGGAGAGACAATGTTGGGCTGATTTGGGTTTGTAAGTGGGCTTTGGAATATGTTGAGTTAGGGCTTTTGGTTGAAGCAGTTAAGAGGCATGAGAAATGACTATTCGGCGCCGTTGCAGAGCTACGACTTCATCACTGTTGCAGGCGGGACGACATCATCACTGTTGCAGGCGGGATCTTCGGCAGGATTTGCGTATAGGCATGACAGAGGTAGGTATGTATTTTTTATTTGCTCACTTTTTTTTTTCATAGTAGAGGTCAACAATGTGATGTGTGTGTCAGTGTCTTAATTGGCTCAATAGCACCATATAAGCATAAACTTAACTCATTACTGGCCAGTATATCCATCTTCGGCACAACGGTGCGCAACTCGTAAGTTTACTGTTGTCTGTGCTAGAAACGTACAAAACTCACTTCTGCTCAGTACATCTCCAATCTGCACAGCATGAAGTAGTTCTTACATCTATTATTGTTTGTGGTGAAAATGTTGAAATTAGCATTTGTTGTGCTGCTCCATGAATACTTACATTTCATGATTAACAATATGAATAATTTCGGTTTACTTTTAGAAATTGCAAATTTAACCTTGTAATGAACAGAATCTTTTTGTATTCACATGCCAACCATTTTATGCATTCACATTTTTTATAATTGATGTTATGATGATCTGAATATTGTGGCTTCATTAACTACCAGGCAAGATTCTTTGCTCCGGAGAAAGCAAAGGCATTTGTTGATAGGTATTCAAGACAATAAGTGGCCTATTGAATCAAATTCAGCTTGCAACGATAACAGATTTATAGCCACTAATCCAAGGTAAACTCTAAGAGCTGTTTGATTGCCTTCAAAATTAGTGCAAAGTAAAACACATGTTTTGTTTTATTTTTTTTATTTTGATTTGAAAATTCCACTTTAATTATTTAGTCTCACATCACCTGCGCATTTTATCTTTAGTTTTTTTATAGTTTTTTTTTTTTTTTGGGTTTATATGGGTAAGAAAGGCACATGAGATGGTAGAGCCATGTGAAAATATTTGGTTGAAGTACTTGTTTGAAAAATAATTAGTATAAAAATTTAATGTTTATTTTAAAATTAAAATATATTAAATTTAAATTAAATTGTTAAATTTAATAATTTTAATTAAATTTATTAAACTAATTTTTGTAATTATATACATGAAATAGCAATTGAATTGGCCAATTCAAATTGGGATTAGCTCAACGGTTCGTCGGGCAAACCCCGGTTTGAACTAGTTTTTCCCGGTTCATTGAGAAATTGATTTTCGAAATAGTTTGTACCAGCCTGCGGTCCAGTTTCCAGTTGAACTAGTCAAACAGGTCGGTTTGATCTGGTTTTTAAAACAATGATTTTTCTGTTATTTTCATCATTATCTGTATTTTGTTTGTAATAATTTGATTTGAAAACGATTCTTATAGCATTTATTTTAGTAGAATTTGAATTATTTTACATATAATATATCAGGAGCCAAGTTGCCCCTGACTTCCTTTGTGCACTTTCAGCTTTGATGTGTGTCATGTGATTTGAATAAAAAAACTGTTTTCCTTCTAATATAATCTATCAAACACATTGTGCAAATGCATTATTAAGTGCTTGCTTGCCCTCACATGTGCACGACTCGCTCTCGTGCATGTCGTGTTCGCCTGCACGCTCGTGTTCGCTTTCCACACGCATTATTTCTAGCCAGCACTCTTAGGACTGGGCAATTTTATGACTCCGGTTTTGTTTGGGATAGTTTTTCAATTGTTTGTGTTTGGAAAAATAGTCAACAAAAATAATATATATTTGAATGTCAGTTTTTAAACGAACTTCGATAACAAAATTTGTGTGCTGCATGTCATCCAATATGGTGGGTCCCAGCACTGCCCAATAGCTGACTGCCACTTGGAAGTTTATCCCAGTCAACTGCTGGCTTTGTGAACTACTGAACTTAATGTTTTAGATCTTTGCCATTTTGGTGAACTACTGAACTTATTTTTTTTGGGAAATTTTGGGGCCTAAGCCCATATCATTGATGTAAAAAGATTACAGAATAATAGACAAAAAACAAGTGAGAATACAAAGAAGCCACAAAAAGGCCAAAACTATCAGCCTAAGCTGCTAAAGAAGAGAAAAGCCAAAATTAAAGATACAGAATACAAAATTCTAAGGACTCAGTAAGCAATCTGCAATTAGATCACCGAGGCTACCAAAAAACAGACGGAATGTCGAGCTCCCCTGGTTGCCAAAAGAAGGAGAGAACCGAGACCGTCCAAGGGGAGAAGAGAAAGATTGCAATCATCATTGTCCTTCAAAAACCCAAGCAGTCCATGGTTGCCAAAACTGACCATCCATGGACACCAGCATACCTTCCACAGCCAAAAGGAAAAGATCTAAGTGAACATCAACTGTTGCGTGAGGAAGCATTTTTTCTTGAACGTCTTAAGAAAAACAGCCTTTTTGATCTTAGAAGTGATGTTATTAAGGCAATCAATGTTGTTTCCAAACAGTCTGTCATCATTGCGGGCTCTCCAAGTATAGTAAACAATAGCATATATTAATAAGAAGCCAAAGTTTTGCCTATTAATATCAGTCTCATGAACGTCCAGATCATTAAAAACTTGCCAAAGGTTTGGACGGAGCAGCATAGATTC
>NW_021318852.1:7283297-7299918 GCF_001605985.2 Dendrobium catenatum
CAGCAATATCAGACAGATCCTTCCAAAGTCTCTGTCTCTCTTCACTAGAATTAGAAGCATAAACCACTGAGACACAATAAACATCCGAAATACCTCTAAAAACAGTGCCATGAATCAGCTGACTGGAAGTAAAAGAAGGCTTAAAGCTCACATTCAGAGAGTTCCATTTAATCCAGATTCTACCCGGATTAGAAAAAGCAAAGTTGTCGTAGGACCCTTCATTGGGAAAAACAGAATGAGAGGTGGAGAACCAAGGGCTTTGCGGAGTGTTATTAGAAATCCTCGTTTCCAATAGAAAAAGAAGATCAAGGTCGAATTTAGAGATTAAATTCTTGCAGCAAAGAGCTTTGTCTGGGCTATTAAACCCACGGGTGTTCCAGGACGCAAAAAGAGGAGGCGGCCTGGTCATTGGGACTTTGAATTTGAGGAGTTGGCCTTTTTGGCCGATTTTGCTCTTGTGGATTTGGGATTGTTGCTTGTAGAGGTTTGCACATTAGATTGCTGTTTATCCTTGTTGGTGGTGGAGTTTTGAAACTTTGAAGGATCAGGAGGTTTTCCCCCAAGTTCTGTGCCAGAGAAGGAAGGTGGCTGCTGATCAAGGTTCTCGGAGTCAGCTGATTCCGCCTGATTGTCTCGGTTGGATAGGGCATCAAATTTATTGGTTATGGGGATGGATGTGGAAGTGTCATGTAAAGGCTTATTGGTAAAGGATTGTGTGGTGGTTGGAGATGGTATTGTGGGAATGAAGTCCTCGGAGGGGGAGTTAAGGTTTGGTATAAGAACAGTGGAAGGGGTCAATAAAGGAGGTTGGAAAATAGTTGGTGGAGGCTGTATTGGTGGAGGTAGAGGTTGATTTTGTGGAGTAATGAGAGTTGTAGGTTTTGGGATGTTTAACCTAGGAGGGAAATTCCTAGGTTTACGGCTGGTGCTTCTACCACGGTTCTGAGGCGGTTCGGATTACTTCGGCTCTGGGTTTTTGGGGCATGTGTTAGGGGAGTGCATGATGGAGTTGCAGAACGAACAATGAGTCGGTTTCCAGTCATAGAGCACAGTAAGGGGAAATTTTTTATCGTCAACAGTATAGTAGATCTCATCCGGCAAAGGAGAAGAACTGCTAACCTGGACACATACTCTTGCAAAAGTGAGTCTCGTTTTTGCCGCAGTAAGAGCATCGACAGCCAGCGGGATTCCCACAGCTCGCAATCTTTGATATTCCTTCAGGCGTCCAGCAAGACAGAGGAAAATTTTTTATCTTGATCCAAAGCGGGATTGACGGGAACTCTTCCCTAACAGGGACAAAATCGGGGGTCCATTTCTGTAAAATAAAAGGCTTTCCGAAGAAGAACCAAGGTCCGCCTGACCAGGCCATATCGTAGTCTTCTCTATTGTTGAACTTGAGGAGGAAAAAGCCTTCATCCAAGGTGAGCAAGGTAAGGGAACCTTTTAAAGACCAGGCCTTTTTAATCGTCGAGAGGAGCGCTTCGTAGTACGGTCGTCGGCCAATCGAGTTGCCGACCAGAGATAAAGCCCATTCAGGAGAACCCGCGTTGAACTGAGCGGAGGTGAAATGAGCAGTAGCATTTTCGGTAGGGAAGTGAGCGATCGAAGAGGTAAACTCGTTCGAAACAAGCGGTTGAGTAGCGATGAGGCTCTTCCAGTCTCGAGGAAGAAGAGAGGAAGATGAGGGGGTGTGAAGCGGAGGGTTGAGAGGTGGAAAAATGGAGGAGGACATCCCTACGGAGGTCCTCCCCGGGGAGGAGGAGGTGGCGGCCAGGGGAGAGCAAACAACGAAACCCTAGCAGAGCACAAAATATCTCAGAGCACTCTTTCCAGCCAACTACTGAACTTAAAACCATGAAATTTAATAATAAGAATAATATTTAAAGGTATTTTAGATCTTTTTCAATTTTGGTGGAATTTTCATGCCCAAACATGTATTTAAACTACTAAAATCTAATTTTATAAATAAAAAAAAATGAAAATCATTAAAACATCCAAAAAGTCACTTAAATGATTCCTTTTACAACATTTTAATCCGATAAAACCTTTAATAAATAATTATAAAAAAATGTTAAAAAGTCATGAAAATTTTAAAGTTTCAAGAGCATTGAAAATCACTTAAAACTAAAAAATAAGATCATGTCATGGCTTAGTCTATCCTTTGTTGGATTATGCCTAACAGTTTTGGTTTATTAAATCCTTAATAAGAAATTTTTTTTTAATTATTTAAAATTTAATAAAACTAAAAAAATCATAAATAAAACATAAAAATGTATATAATTAAAATTGAAATTGTAATCATTTATGATTAATAAATTTGAAATATTAACACTCAAACATCAAAATTCAAACACCAAACCTTGATTTGATTGTTCACCCACATGATCTTCCACACAACCATGATGAAGTATATGCTTAGGTTATTAAGATTTAGACTTCGTTTGGGACAACGTTTTTCTTGCTTTCTAAAGTTATTATTTAGTCCAAAAATTTATTTAACTAAAAAGTTAAGTATTAGAAAACTGATTCAGAAAATAATAAGAAAGCCATTTCAAATGAAGCATTAGTGTGTTTTATATTATTTTTCCCTTTTCATAGTTCGGTGAAGTGATGCACTTGTAATATGCTAGTTGTAATTTTATGCACATTTGATGGACATTTATCTTCTGCAGGTGCTATACTATGCTAAACGTTTTATATGTATGAATACTCTTATGTACACTTGTTTTCCTCAACTACTCTCAGACATGAAAGTTACTATGCTTGAAGGTGGAGCTAAGATGCCCTGATTTATGTAAGCAAGCAGTTGAAGAACTACAAGCTATTTTCATTTTTGTACAAGTTTAGGGTTTGAATTGTAATAAGCAGAGCCTAATTACACATTTATTTTTCTTCTAGTAGGCTATACTGTAGAACAATATCACATTAGTTTAAGAAGATGGAACTTGATTACTCTCTCAAAGTAAATTTGTCATGCCAACTCCATGCTTCATGCTTGATGTGTACATTTGAGCCAATCATCTTAAGATTCGTTTGGAATTGATTTCTTATTATTTTTAAAGCATTTTTTAATACAAAATATTTTTAAAAGCAGTAAGATTGTTGTCCCAAGGTTTCATTTGGGATAGCATTATTACTGCTTTTGTGTTATATTTTTTAAATTGAAAATTTTTGTACTAGAAAGCTAATTTAGAAAGCAGTAAAAAAATCGTTCTAAACGAAGCCTTAGTCATAGTAGTTTGGGTTAAGTCAGTGAATGCCTTCAATCTTGTTAATGTCATAATAACTAATGTTTTATAATACCCAAAGTTTGTTAAAGTAAGTAGGATTATTTCTCAATAAAATCATTCATTATTTTTTTATTCATATATGGAAAATGTCAAATTATTTTATTAGCTTTTAATTTTAATTTTGATCCTTATGGTATAATTATCTGTATTCATGTAAAAGGCATTTTATCATTTAAATGAGTTTGTTCTAAACACTTAATTAAAAGTATTAGCTGTAATAATACTTAGCATTAATTTAAATAAATGATTTAATTGCTAAAGCAAATAATCCATTTTCCTATTTATGATTACTGTAGCATATCCACTTAGCTTGACATGCAAAGGTTGATCTCTCTCATACTTCATCCAACGGATAGTATTAATGTATAGTGGCTTAGTGGAATTAATTATATAGTATTATAATAAAGAATGTATTTTTAGTGGAATGATTATATTATTATATTAGCAACAACTGTAGCAATTCATTCATTTTATTTTTCCTTCCCATTCAAGAGACGAAGCTCTGCAAGTCGTGGGAGAACTGGAGTTGAAAGAGGTGGGTTGTGTGTGGGAATTTCAAGCTTGGTAGTTGATTTATCAGGTAATGAAATTGAGGTAGGAGTTTTAAGCTTTCAAAAATCTGTGATAGCAATTTCTGTAATCTTTGTGTTGAATTATAATTTTGGAATTTTTAAAATATAGCTGAAGGTGGTGGTTACTTAATTCAAGAATATAGAGAAATGAACTGGTACATTAGTGACCAAAATTTGAAAAATGTGTGCTGTTGAATGAGGAAGTTTAGTAAAGGTTATTTACAAAAGGAAAAGAATGTTGAGTCTAGGAGAACCAATTCCTCATGAGGTGAGATACCCAAACAAGGTTATAAGAATTAATAAATGTTTTATTATCGCACTCCATCTTCATTATGTTTATGATCACATGTATTCTATTTGATTTTTATTATTTTGTATGAATATGGTTGTATATGTATGAAATTGTTTATGTAAAGGGTAATCTTTAGCAATGTGAATGATTTCGTAAGCATAAAAGGGTACATATTCATAAACTAGTGAAGTGCACCAAAAGAAACCCTAAAGGGCACAAGGTGCACCTAAAGTGCACTAAAAGCGCACACAAAGTGTACCAAAAGGGCACCTAAAGCGCACCTAAAAGGCAACTAAAGGGCAGTTAAATGGCACCTAAAGGGAAGCTAAAGGGTAACTGAAGATTAGTTAAAGCGTAACTATATCATCAAAAGCATATGTCATTAGCTCTAAAAAGGAAGACTATGAAAAGTGAAATAAGTTATATATGGGGGATAGGTCCGCACAAGTAAAGACGAAAGACCTAATGAGATAAGCCTACTCTCTTAATTTTAGAAGTTGAGAAATTTGACTCAACCCTGAATGAGAGAACAACCTCCATTCTAAAAGTTGGGAAATTAGACCCAACATTGAATTGGAAAGTTGAATGGTGCAAAAGCTTATAGTCATTCTATAACTTATTTAAAGATGTGGAATAGTTTTGGTAAGATAAATAATACTGCTAGGCACTTTCAGGCTAATATGACATTTCATTATGTGTTTTAATTATGTTAGCATAGTTATGGTATTTCTTAATGTTTCATTATTATTTCTTATAACTTGTTTGTATATTTCATTGAGTCAAGCTCATTAGTAGTGATTGTACTGCATGAAAGGGGAAGAAGCCCTTGGGACAATAAAAAGAGGTGACCGTTCTTTTGATGTAAGTGCGTTTTGGGGTGCAAGAGATCTGAATGCTAGATGTAAAGACTTTTGGGTATGTGAATGAATTTTAAAAGTTTTAGTAGAGCTCTGTATTTGTTTTAATTATGTTGAGCTTCAATAAAGTATATTACATGCTTCCTGTTGTTAAGTGTGGAGTTTTGACGTTGAAATCTTTCTCTGTTATACTCCAGTTCATGGTAGAGGGTGAGTCAAACTGGGGTGTGACATGTTTTGTCTCATTTTTGGGTTAGAGCCTTGTTTGGAAAGTGTTTAGGCCCTTAAGCATTCTTTAAATGTAATTTTCCCTTTTTTATAAAAAATGATAAAAATTATATATATATATATATATATATATATATGCGCGCGCGCAAACTCGTTATCTCAAATCCGATGATGAAATTAAATGAAATTTTAAACTCAAATTGTATGATTGTACAGAAATTTTGGGAAGTCAAAATCAAGGCTTAATATGAGCATTTTAAAAAGTTATATAGACCAGTGTATTCTAATCTAGGGTTTGATATTATACCTCATATAATGGAAAGTTTTACCCATTTATTTTCCATTTATTGAATTGTTGCAATTGTAGGCTGTCCACGCTCCATTTTGTAGAAGACCTCGAAGCTTGGGGATGCCTGGATTGATCGATTCAAGCCTTGGACGAACCTTGGCTTAAGCTCGTCGGAATATGGCCTCCGACGAGCTTTTACCGGCCGAATTTGACTGGGGTAGTGTGAGGGGATCTCTGGAGAGTTCAAAAGAATGGAGTGTCCTCTTGGAGAACTTGAAGGTAGTGAGAGAGAATGGGAGTTAGAATAGCGGCTCTATTTGGTGTTTTTGCCCTATTAATCCTTCTCTAGGCTAAAGGGACGATTAGGATCGAATTCCTGGAGTCCCTGATGCCCTCCACGTGTTCTGGAGTTGTTAGGATAGCAGGGAATCAAAGGACAATAGGACATCCCATGTGTAAAGGGGTTTTGTCCTTGGAAGCACATGGAAATTATTCAAGCCATTTGATCTTGTTCTAATGGCTTAGAATGCCCCTAGGAATGTTCTAGAGACTGTATTAACAGCTGGATTGATTTAGATTAATGGAGATTAACTTTAAGGGGTCATTTGACCAAGTTTGACCACTCCAAAGTCCATGTTGACTGTTTGACCAGTCAATATGCCGCATGGGCTTGTGAGTTGGCATGTGGAGATGCCTTGGGTGCTGGAGTGATGATTTGGAAAGATTTGATGCTTGCAAATTGGGGTTTGAATGCATGGGAATCGATTTAAGCTATTTTGGCTAAGTCTTAATATGTCGACTTAGTCAATTTATCTTGAGTTTGATCCATATTAAATCAAAGAGGGATCAAAGCATTGAATGGGATGTCTATGGAGTCTCTTGAAACAAATTAGATATAAGGATGTGTGGAATATATGATTTGATAATGACTTTGGGTTTGAGTAAGTCGAAACTCAAGGTGATTTGACTCCAAAAAGATTTGAAAATATTTAAATCATATTTTAGATAGATTTGAGGGCTTTGAAGAGTTTGATTTGATTAAAATGGGTTGAATTGATCAAGAGCATAGAAATGAGTAATATAGGCCGACCTTGGCCAACCATAGGCTCAATTGACTTAGTCAAATATTTATTGGGTCAAGGGTCCAATCAAAGTCAAATAATTGGAGAATGTGCTCAAAGGGTTTTTATTTAATACTTGAAATTTGGTGGAAGAGGTTCCGCGCAATTTGGGGGGATATTTGGTTTGAAATGGGTATTTGAATCTCAAAGGGGTATTTTGGTCATTTTGACCCCTAGTCAGCTGCGGGTCAAACTGGGTCCAACAAAAAGCAATTTATTATTCAATGAGTTGTAATCGAGGGCCTGGAAGTGATTGGAGGCTTTGTAGAAAGCTCCAAGGTCGAAATCCACTAGGTGGCAGGTCCAGTGGCATAGGCTGTAAATATTTGAAGGTTTTATAACCTTTGGATTTTAATTTAGTTTATGGTTAGAGACCTCAGAATAGGCTCAAATTTGGAGTGTTCCCTCTAGAGACATGTCAAATCAATATGAAATTAATAGACTCTGAATCAGAGGTCACTTGAATAGGTTTTGAAGTGTTTGAAAAATCCTTGGAAAAGGCTTTTAGGATGGAGCCTTCAGCCTTGGATTTGAGTATGGATTGATCTAAAATCTAGGTGGATCATAAGGTCTGGATTGGTCCTAGTGACCTCATATAAAAATGAGGACAACAAATACCTCTTCCTTAATATCTGCCGCACATCCAACTTAGTTGGATTCAAAAGGTAGATTTTCGTTCAATCGTAGCTTTTCTCACAAATGGAAGGTTTTTTTTCAGAAATTTGAATATGAAAATCTTTCGTCTCTTTGTTTTAAATGTTGGAGAATTGGACATAAGGACTCTGTATGTCCAAATGTCTCTCAATCAATGAAAGTGGTTGTTAATGAAGTCCCAAAAAGTTCTTCTCAAGATAGTTCTTATGGTCCTTGGATGCACCTTAAGTTTAAGAACAATAGAAGGTAGAAAATTCTCTCTAAAAGTAATCCTAGTTTGGGTAAGATTACTGTTGAAGATAAAAAAAATGCTCGTCTTGCTGCACTTGATAAAATTTCATCAGAACTTGAAGATTCCAATTAATATAGCGTGCTTTCTCTTGAAGGAAAAGATATTATGTAGACTAAATTATCTTTTGTTAATAATGTTGTTTTGGAGAAAAACTTAATTGAAGATGATGTTTTTTTAAAAGGTTCAAATTCAGGATAATAATCCAAATGACTGTTGCCGGGATGATGCTTTTGAATTTTTTGCTGATCAAGCCATACCAATTCCTGATTCTACTTATTTAGAAATTGATGCACGGATCCTGGAAGGAGAAGAAAATTCAAAAATTGAAAATGCTCAAAATTAGGAAGGAGAAGAGGAAGCAGTTATGATTCAAATTTAAAAAGTTGAATTATTATAGGAACAAAATCAGGATGTAAGAGAGGAAGCTGTTTCTCGGTCTAAGTCAAAGATGGTGGCTGAACCGAAAGTTATTCCATCTGCTGTTAATACCAAAATTTATGGTGGAAGTGATGCTCCTTTAATCGAATTGGGTGGATTAAGTGCTGCTGTAACTGAATTTGTCACTCCCCCATTGGCTAACTCTACTGAGAATTTCAAAATTTCTGAAGGGCTAAGTGGAGATATTTTTGCTCATGAACTGGAGGAGGTTACTCCATATTCTGATATTAATTTGAATTTCAAAATATCTATGGTTGTTAAGAATAAAGCTATTGTTATTAAAGATAGATTTTCTTCAATTCCTAAACATGAGCTGTTTAAAGACCTTTAAACCTTGGGACTGTTGGAAGACACACCAAGGAGAAGAACTGCTGATTCAAGTTTTAAGAATCATAAAAGGGGTTTTTCCCATACAACCCGTTGATATGATTGGACACTATTTTATTGTCAAGTTGGAAAGAAGCAGGTTGGAAATTTATTTATGGTACTTGATGACTGAGCTTATGTTCATAAAATATTTATGTTCCCTTTATAGGAGCATTGTCATACTCAACAGCAATTGATATATCTCTACTTCAAAGGGTGAGATTATTATTCAAAAGGATGTAATGGATGGCACTAGTTTATTCCAGAGAAGCCTACTTGAAGACTTATTAGACTTTTTATGGACTTTTTTTGTTCTAATTTTCTTTTGTAATCTTTTTTACTTTATTTAGTTTTATATTTGATTTATAAAATTATTCTAACTGGTTATGAGATTGTTACTAGTTTTTATTTTTTTACCAGTTGGGAAATCTGGGATACTAACCAACCTCTTAGGTTGTTTAATTTTTGGTATCCCCTAAGGGTTTTAAAATGGGAAGTAACACGTTTCATTCCAATTATGATAGTTTTATTTTAACAAATTTTCTCTTCTATAAGATTCTTTTCCTCTTTGGATTAGGAACTATTAGTTTTATTTGCTTCTAGATTGTATAAGGATTTTCATTTCTTTAATGCAATTTGCATTTCTTCAAAAAAAAAAAGAACAAATTACAAAATAGAATAAAATATCATATGAGAAATGCATTCACAGGATGAGAAATCTTGAAGTAACATAAAAGCTTTGATTATTATAAATATAAGCTAGATTACTGTAACAAGGTAGAAAAGATCTCATTTGCAAAATCCAGTTATTAATTTGAGATAGATTTTTGTTTAAAAAAGATAATTACACCACCAAAATAGGTTAGAGAAAGAGACACAATCAACGGTGTTTTTACCCTTTAGTAGATTAAGAGATTTAAAACATTGACTACAAGTTTTTAAAAATAGAAACAAGGCATAAGATATCAATTCAGCGATGATTAGAAAAACAAATTAAAGCATACAAAAAATAAAGCACCAAAAACAAAAACAACTACAAAAATAAATAAAGAAAAAGGAAATAAAGAAAAATAAACAGCAGATAATAGATAAAATATCAGTAAATACACTTGGAGAAGGGAAAAGGTGAGTTGGATTTCCAAAAGTGCTCTGCTAGGGTTTCTTCCTTCTCTTGCTGAGGTTCTTCTCCGTCGCCCCTCCGCCGCCGCTCCGGCTTTGCCGGAGGCTTCATCGCAGGGAGTCGACTCTTATTGCATTTGACTTCCCTCCTCTTTTTCTGGAGCAGCTGCGGCTCCAGCCTCCTTGCGGAACTGGATTCAAATCTTCCCTCCCGATACCAGTTCTTCTTCTTCTAAAGCCTTTAGCTTTTCTCATCATCCGTTGGAACTTGAAATAATCCCCTTCTCTTGTGAGAAACTTGCTTAAGTGAGTGAGGTCTGGAGTCTTTGTCTCGTTGGATACTCCATAGGGCGTAGGCCTTACTATGAAGCTTTGTTGGGTGCCATCAACAAAATATGGTCTTTGAAAGTTTTCTTCAAGCTCCTTACTCTCAGCGATGCATTCTTCTTTCTGCGTTTTTCTTGTGCCGAAGATTATGAGATGGTATGGTCAAAAGGAGTTTGGTTTCTTCTTGGGAAGACATTTGTTCTTCAAAAATGGCACCCTAAGTTCAAGCCAAAGAGGGAATACTTCTCTCCGGTGCCCATCTGGATTAAATACATGACCATCCCCTGGCTTGTTGGAACTCCGAAGGCATCTCTAGGATTGCTCGCAAAGTTGGTGTTCCTTTAGCTGCGGACCAGCTGACCGAACAAAAAACTCGGCTTACTTTTGCTCGTATCTGCGTCCTTGTTGACTGTAAGGCCACTATCCTGATGTTATTAAAGTTTCTCTTGATGGAGATGTGATTGATTTAAGGGTGCAATATGAATGGAGGCCTACTCCCTGTGAGCGTTGCAAGTCTTTAGTTCATTACTCTTCCTCTTGCCTGCAGAACCCAAATCCTATCATTAGCGAACCTAAGTCTTCTAAGGCAACCGTTCGTGGCCGAAGTTTTAGCAAGAAGCCTGGTAACAGGTTTCATTCCTGCTCTAGGCCTCCCCGGTCGGAGGCAATAATTATTGATGTTTCCAAACCTAGAATTGCAACTGCTGCAACTACTATTCCTGTGCACACAAATAATATCGGACGACCCGTACATTATCAAATCCACTCTCCCCTTCCTATTTCCAAAGCTGCTACTACTCTTCCTCCTACCTCCGCAGAAGACCCTACTCATAATGTTATTGCACCTCGTGTTGTTACAGCCACTGTTGGTAACTCTTCTGAAGCCATTACTGCTAGTATTTCGAATTTAGCCACTGTTGGTAACTCTTCTGATGCCATTAATGCTAGTATTCCAAATTTAAACGTCCCCACAGAAGAATTGTCCACCTCCTCTACCTCTCTTTTGGCTTCATCTCTGAAGCCGTCCACCAGCATTAACTCTCCTAATAAATTTGAGATCCTTAGCACTCAATGTGAAACATATCTGTTTGAGAAAGTGGCTTCCAATGCAGATTTTGTAGGAAATGATCTTAAGCAGTCGGGAAAGGGGAAAAAACATGCTACCACTGAAATCACTAAGAAAGCTGCTAAGGGAAAGCAGAGTAAAAAATCCCAATCTCTTCAGATTTCTTGATGTCTCATCCCTCCATCAGAGTGTGGAATGTTAGGGGTTACAATCGTCTCGACAAAGTTCATAGCTGTAAGCGCTGATTCAGTCTTTCAATCTGCATATGCTCTGTATTTTGGAAACCCGCGTTCATGCATCCTCCCTTCTGGATCCTTTTTTTGAATCTTCTCACCTGCTTTTCTCTAATGAAGATAGCTTTCACAATTTTAATCTGGCATCCTCTGGTAGGATATGGATTAAGTAGGATGCTAATAAACTCAACTTTACTCCCTCTCTGGTTACTTCTCAGTTGATCAATGGGATTTTGTTGGCTGGTAACTCCTCCCCTTTTCAACTCTCTATTGTCTATGCTTCCAATAATGATCTTGACAGGAAAGAGCTCTAGTCTTCTCTTTGTGTGGCTACTCCCATTGGAGACATTCCGTGGGCTGTTCTTGGAGATTTTAATTGCTGCCGTTATGCCTGGGAAAAATAGGGTGGTTTGGCTCTTCATCACTCTAATTTAGTGGTTATTAACAATATGATTTTTCTTAATAAGCTGGTGGATTTGAATGTGGTTGGAAGCTTTTACTCTTGGTATAATCAGCAAACTTCAAACCCAATATTCATAAAACCTGATGGAGCTTTAGTTAATGAGGAATGGATTAAGAATTTCCCAAATTCTTATATTTCCTTCCAAAGTCTGTCTAGTTCTGATCATTCTCAGATTATTATGCATTCAGGCATTACTTTTCATTCACACCACAGATTCCTTTTTAAGAACTTATGGACTAAAAATGACAGCTATTGGGCGTATCTCTTGAATGCTTTCTTCATGCCTATGGTTGGTAATCCTTTATCACACCTCTGTTTGTTCTTAGGCATTTGAAAGGGGAAATTAAAAAACACCATTGGGCTAATTCACAATCTCTCTCTGCACGATTGTACGTTCTTCATGCTGAGCAATTAAACTCCCTTGAACAAACTCAAGTGAACCCTTTGGATTTGTCTATGGTGGCTTCCCTTAAAGAGACTAATCTCAGAATTGCTGATGTTTCCTCTTCTCTTGCTAGCTGGATTATTCAAAGAGCCAAACTTAAATGGTTACACCACGGTGAAGATGACCTTAAATTCTTATATGCCAAGATCAGGTGTAGGCAGGGGACTTCTAAGTCGGTGGCTAACCTGTTTTCCTGTAATCCTGATTTATCTAGAGAGGAGGTTTTACATTCCATTATTCAGTATTTTCATAATATGTTTAATCCTCCTTCTCCCTCTTGTCAGGATGTGAATCTTTTTCCTATGGCACTGTTCTTCTTAAAACTTTTGTTAACTTGCTTACTAGGCCCATTCTTGAGGTTGAAATCAAGGAGGCGGTTTTCAAGGGGTCTTCTAATTCTTCCCTTGGGCCAGACAGTTTTAACTACCATTTCTACAAGTCTCGATGGCATATCATTGGCTCTTATGTGTGTAAAATAGTTAGTGCCTTATTTTCTAAAGGTTATCTTCTTAGTGGGATTAAAGCTACTGCCTTAGCTATTATTCCTAAACATTACAATGCTTCTTCTATCATTGATTATAGACCTATCTCGTTATGTAATACTCTCTATAAAATCATTGCTAAAGTTATTGCAGGGAGACTCAAACAGTTGATGCCTAGTATAGTGAAAGATTCACAAGATGGTTTTGTTAAATCTCGGGTTTCGATGAATAATATATTGCTTGCCAATGATATCCTTTCATTGGTCAATAAAAGAGGTGTTGTTAACCTTTTTTTGTGCCAAAATTGATATCAAAAAAGCTTTTGATTCGGTTTCTAGGGAATTTTTACTCGTAAGGCTGCTTGAAAAAGGTTTCCCTAAAACTTTCATTAGTTGGATTAAGGCATGTATAAAAAATGTTAATTTCTTTGTGGTTATAGATGGAGCTTTGGAAGGTTACTTCCCATCTTCTGCGGGACTTAGGCAAGGATGTCCTTTGAGCCCTTACATTTTCTGTTTAGTCATGGATGGTTTTTCTAACCTTCTTTAGGCTAGAGGCTTTAAAGGTTTTAATGATGGTAACTTCCATCTCTCTCATCTGTTATATGCTGATGATGTGCTCATTTTTGGGGAAGCGACCATTGAGAATTGCACTCTTCTTTCTAATATTCTCAAAGATTTTGCAAAAGTTTCGGGTCTTCATGTGAGCTATGACAAATGCTCTATGATGTTTTCAAAAAAGCAAAGGAATCAGATCGCTTTGTTCCAAGCTCTATCAATTTCTCAAATCACCTCCAAGATCTCTTATCTTGGAATTCCTATCTCTTTTAATAGGTTGAGAGTGGCTGATTATTTTCCTTTGGTGGATAGTATCCATAAAAAAATTTAATGGATGGAAGGCTAATCTCCTTTCTTTTGCGGGCAGACTTCAATATTTAAAGTTTACTATTCAGAATACCATAGCTTATTGGATTAGGGGAACTATTTTGCCTAAAATTGTTTTTAAGTTTTTCATGAAAACTTGTTCTAGATTCCTTTTTTTGGCGATATTTCCTATTCTAACAAGCTTCATATGGTCTCTTGGGATAATGTTTGCAAGCCCAAATCTAAAGGTGGATTGGGTATTCCCTCGTTAAGTGCTATCCAATTTGATTTCAACTGCACTATCATTTACAGGATGTATAACAGTTCCTCTCCTCTATCCAATTGGTTGTCTGTCCGTTATAGCTCCCCGTCTCAGGCTAGTAAATTATGGATCTCAATCTGCAATACTGCTTCTCTTGTGAAAGATAAATTCAAATTTATTATCACTCCTACTGCCCCTATTGCTTTGCATTGGGATCATTGGTGTGATAATAATACTCTATTGGAAAAATTTGGTAGAGAGTCTCTGGACTGTTTTCCTCTACCTATGGTGAAACACTACATTGATTCGGGATGTTGGAGTTTGCCTGTAGATTTTTCGAATCTCATTTGTGACTATATTTCTAGCATTCCAATTATTAACTCCTTTGGTCCTTGTTTAATTTGGCAAGATATGGCAAAGGTCAAATTCAGTGATTATATGGAGGAATTTTACTTCCTTTTACCTTCTTGTTCCTGGTATACTTTGGTCTGGCACCATAAGCGCATTCTTAAACATTCTATTTTTGTGCGGCTTGCACTTGTTGGTGGATTAAAAACTCAAGATGCTTTAAGGCTTCAAAATATACATGTGCCTTCGACTTGCTCTCTGTGCAATGGAGAGCCGGAAACTGTTAATCACCTTTTTTTTTAATGTTGTTTTGCTTTCTCTGTGCTATCATCTGTCATTCCTGCTACCAGAGAATTTTTGCTTAGGCCAACTGTGTTGCATCTTTTGCAATGGTTGGATTCAGATTTGTGGGTACTACATTGACTAAGAACTATTTTAAATTGGTTGTCTGTTGCACCATTTATCATATTTGGAGAGAGTGCAATAGCAGAAGGTTTGGAAATGATATTCACAGCATTACTACTGTGGTTTCTATTATTAAAAGAGTGGTTTCTATTAAAATTGCCAGCATTACTACCTAACATATGCTGGTTGGCTGGATGTTATTTTTATCCAGGTTAATGATGAAGCTCCGTTTGATGAAACATGATTTCCTATCCCCTTGGACGGTCTTTGGGCAACCAGGGGAAATTTCTTTTTTCTATTCTTATTCTGAGTCCTGGTTAAAATTTATTGGAGCTTATTTTTTCCTTCCTAGATTTTCTATTGCCTGCTCTATTAATGCGTATTTGATCTTGGCTGGGAAGATGGTTTTTCCTTCCTTTATCCTCAGGTTGGAATTCTTCTGGAGCTGCTAAATTCTCGGTGCTGGATAGTCTACTCGTTCGGTGGTTCCGTTGCTGGTTGCTCAGTTTTTGGTCACTCCTTTTGCTGCTATTTTTACCACTTTTTGGGTGATTCATTTTGTATGATTTGGGTGGTATAGTTGAGGTTTATTTCTTTTTGACCTACAGAAGTTTTTGTATTGCTTATGTTAGGTAGTTTTCGTACATGTAATCTTTTTACTTGTAATTGTTCTTCTATCATTAATATATGGGATTAGGCCCCAAATTTTCCCAAAAAAAAAAGATAAAATATCAGTAGAAATCAAATTCATGCATTAAGGTCAATCACAGCCAATTTGGTCCTTGAAGTGCTGAAAGTGTCGAAGGTCAGTGGTTTTGTAAAAATGTCAGCCAGTTGATTCTCAGTTGCCATATGGTGTAACTTAATATCTCCCTTGGTCACATGGTCTCTAATGAAGTGATGCCTTATATCAATATGCTTAGTTCTTTAACATTGGATAGGAATCCTAGAAATACAGATGACACTAGTATTGTCACAAAGAATTGAGATTATGCCTATAGTAATCCAAAATCCAGTACCTGCTATTTCAACCAAAGGATATGGGCTATACTACTTCCTAACGCAATGTACTCAGCTTTAGTAGTAGAAAGTGCAATAGAATTTTACTTTCTACTAGACCAGGAGACTAAAAATTGTACTATGAATTGGCAAGTTCTAGAAGTACTATTTCTATCCACCTTACATCCTACAAAATCAGAATTAGAGTATCCAATAATCTCAAAACTAGTGTTGTGCCTAGGGTACCAGATTCCTAAGTTTTGGGTCCCTAAAAGATATCTAAGAATTCTCTTAACTGCAGTAAGGTGGAATTCCTTAGGATCAGCTTGAAATCTAATACAGATATAAACAGTAAACATTATATCAGGTCAACTAGCAGTCAGGTAAAGTAAAGATCAAGTCATCCCTCTATACTTCTTTTGATTAACATACTTTTCATTTGGGTCCTTATCCAACTGAACACTGGAGTTCATGGGAGTATTAATTGGCTTGGCTTTATCCATTTCATATTTCTTCAAGATGTCTTTTATATATTTGGATTGATTTAAAAAGGTTCCATCATCTAATTGTCTTATGCTAAACCCTAAAAAGTAGGACAACTCTCCCTTCATACTCATCTCAAACTCTTTACTCATTATTTTAGAAAACTCATCTCATAGTCTCTTATAAGAAGATTCAAAAAGTATATCATCAACATAGATTTGAACAATGAGTAAATCTTCTCCTACTTTTCTTAGAAAAAGGGTGGTGTCTACGCTCCCCTTAACAAACTCCCTCTCTAGTAAGAATGTGCTAAGCCTCTCATACCAAGCTCTAGGTGTCTACTTTAATCCATATAAGACCTTTTTTAATTTGAAAATATGATTTTGAAATTGGGAACTCTCAAAACCTGGGGGTTGTTCTATAAACATCCTCTTTATTACCCTATTTAAAAAAGGCACTCTTAACGTCCATTTGGAAAACCTTAATCCCTTAAAACATGCAAAGGTTAATAGCACTCTAATGGCTTCCAATCTAGCTATAGGGGCAAAGGTTTTTCGCATTTGGTTACAAATTGCAGTCCGATCATGTGAACCTGAAATTTTAGTACATAAGGCAGTCGTAGAAAAATAAGAATGTTTTCTATCATCAAAAACATAAACCATTGATCCGCAACAATCTCCCCTTTTTGATGATTGTTGCAAACCTATTTTCATGTCTTATGTTTTGA
>NW_021318852.1:7300018-7305064 GCF_001605985.2 Dendrobium catenatum
TTATTTTGATAAGCAAATATTTTTACTCTATATTATGTATATATGTTTTAATGAAATGAAGGTTGATTATGCTGCTTTAAAATTTTGAAATTTTAGTAGCTCTAGTTATTGTTATTGGGAAATGAGTTGGTTAATTATAGGCATAAGTAAATCTATTCCATCCATTAGATCCTAGGGCATCCCTGTAGCTTTTATACTTTGTAAGACTAGGTATCCAATAGAGAGGCCGAGGTTTCACACTTCTATTTAAATGGCGAGCTACTCGTTGGTGATATGCATCACTTCTTAATAAAGCTATATCATGTGTTTCTAGATGAAGGTCAAGATGATAACGCAACTTGTCTTCATTTTTAATAACATCAAATGTTTGGACCTTAGGACCTGAGACACCAATATCAATAGAAATAATTGCTTATGTACCAAAACAAAGATTGTAAGGTATTTCTCCTATTGGGGTTCTAAAGGTTGTATGATAAGCACATAATACATTAGGAATCTCTTCCACCCATTCCCACCAACCTTCTCTAGCCAATTCTTCAATCCTTTTAGAATTGTTCTATTTATTACTTCTGTTTGGCCATTTGTTAGTGGGTGTGCTACTTCCATATAGATCAAATGAATATGTAGATGTTTTACAGAAAGATGTAAATAGTTTTCTTGTAAATTGAGTTCCATTATCTATAATAATCTTGGCAAAAAGACCAAAGAGGCTTATGATAATATTCCATAAAAATTGCTTTGCATTTGCTTCAGTAATTTTTGTGAGTGGTTTAGCTTCTACCCACTTAGTGAAATAATAACCATTATAATGAACTTTCTATATCATATTGCTATTGTTAATGGTGCCATGATATATATTCCTCATGGAGCAAATGGACAGAAACTTTAAAGAGTTGAAAGCTCCACTGATGTGATATGTGTAAGATTATAATGTATTTAACAATTATTGCATCTACGAATGAAGTCCAAAGCATCTTATTTCATTGTAGGCCAATTGAATTCCTGTCTAATTTTTTTGTGCAAGTGCTCTACTTCTTAGATGTTCTCCATAAATTCTCGAATGAACCTCCTAAAGAGTATATTTAGCTTCTATTGTGTGAGATTTGAGATATTACATTGTAAATGC
Organism: Dendrobium catenatum; assembly: GCF_001605985.2. NCBI lineage: Eukaryota > Viridiplantae > Streptophyta > Magnoliopsida > Asparagales > Orchidaceae > Dendrobium > Dendrobium catenatum. Next base: position 7,301,145 of record NW_021318852.1, read on the forward strand.
TCTTTAGTACAACTCATCTCCAATCATAATAAAATTTGCTGCTTGTCGACGAATACAAATAGTTGTTATTGAATCTTATGATATAATATCATCATGTGAGAAGGATATTGTAAGATCCATCCAAGAAGTGCTCTTTTCTCCTTCAACAGATTGTATTTCCTATAGACCTTGTATACTAGGAAAATATATATTTTCAATGCACCTCCTACTATATAAATTACTTATGATAGAAATGGACAGCTTGGAAAACATATCTGCTCGAGTATTATGTTATCGAGGAATATGGATGATTTGATATGAATTGATACAAGAGAGAAGTGATTTCACTAAGCCAAGATATTGTATCAATTGTGGATTATTAGTGTCAAAATCTCCTTCTGCATGTGATGCCACCAATTGTGAATCAATATGAATTATCAAGTTTTTTACCCCACAATATATCGCGAGCCTTAGCCCTGCCACAAGGGCTTCATACCCTGCTACATTATTTGTTGTTGTAAACTTTAAATAATGCCCATATTCTAAAGTATCATTTTAAGGAGAACTAAGTAGTATTCCTACTCCTGCTACAGAACCTCCAAATGCATCATCAACATATAATATCCAATGAGGTGATAAAGAATGTGATTATTCGATTGTATTTGGAATTATACATTCCACCATGGAATCAATAACTATTTGTGACTTGCTGGTCGGGCAAAAAGCGAATATCAAATTTTCTTAATTCTAGCGACCATTTGACTAATCACCCAAAAACTTCAAATTTTTTAAGGATAGTTTCATCAATCATGTGAGCTTGAAAATATGGGCATAATTTTCTTGTTGAAATATCGATGTCAACACCATTTTATCAGCTTGTTTTGGTTGATAAAAAATGAGCAAAAATGGTCTGACAAAGCATATAGATGATCAGGTGTGGAGAGACTTCACTTTCATTCTTAATACTACTGATGCATCTCTCAACCAATAGATCACTATATAATTAATAAGGAGATGTCATTATGATGTACAATATTGCTATACATCATTTCAAAGCCATCATGAAGGGCCATCAAAAACTAAACTAACAATGCTCCTCTCTACACTCAATATAAGGAGCAAACATTTGAAGCTCAACTTATTCTATAAGAGCTAACTAATCCCAAATATTAGTCATGATAAACTATAATTCTTGAATAGACCTATTTTTTATTGAAGAGATCAATTATTAATATCTAATTCATAATATTATTTTTGAATAGTCATATTCCTACTTTACCATTTCATAGTGCTACATACAAATTAAAAAAAATTAAAATTTAGGATTACATAGAAGAACCAGCAATGCTAAAACTAAATCTTTTTCTTTAGGGGGTGTTTGGTTTAGGATTAGATTCAATTTTAGTAGGACTAAATCCTGTAAATCTAAATTTAGTAAATTTTAGGCTTATAAATTTTGAAAAGTGTTTGATATGAAAAACTATAAATCCTGTTAAATCTTTGAAGTTGTTTGGCAATAGATTGTGCCGCGGGAAAAAGTTTCGAAGCTGGGCGTTAAATCCGAATATAAATGGGATTAAGATTTAGACGAATTTATGGCAGCGCAAATTCATAAATCCTTGATTTAAGAATTTGTCGGAGAGGCGCGGATTGAATTTGGCTGAATTTACTCTAAGGGGCTGTTTGGTTGCATGAATTAGGAGTGTAAAGTAAAATAATTACCTGTATTTACTATATTTGGCTGTTTGGGTAATTTTGAGCGGAACAAAAGGAAATCACCGGATACATTAGGAGTGTATTAAGGGGACTGTTTTGCGTGAATTAGAAACCCGCTCATATTGAGCGGGTTATAAATTCATCGGAAGGAAGAAAAGCTTCCTCGTCCTCGTGCTGTTCGGCTTCATTGCACGATAGGCTTCTTCCGCTCCTTCGTTCTTGTTCGACTTCGCTTCGGCAAGCAACTCCTGAGAGAGTTCGCTCCGGCGAGCAGCTCTCTCGTTCGCCCTCTCTCTCTCTCTCTCTCTCTCTTTCTTTCTCTCTATCTCTCTCTCTCTCTCTCTCTCTCTCTCTCGTTCGAGATCAAACTCTCAAAGCTAACCGAGAGAGTTGAGAACACAGAATCATGGATATTTTAATGAATTTGAGGGATGAAGCGTACACGAGAGTAGTGGAAGAACTTTCTGACATGATTACCAGCGGCGAGACCATAAGAAATGAAGAGGAAAACATCCGGCGATTCTCCGAGCAAATGATCTACGTCAAGGAGATCATCATAAAGCTTCAATCCACAGCTATGAGAGAAAAGCAAGAAACTCTAAAGCATGAGCTATAGTTGCTTTGAAGCTTAATAATGATTCTTCGTATGGCCTTTTACTTTTAAACTTATTATACTTTTTTGTAAGGTTAACTCGTTTAATAACTATCTGTTTCCCTCTTCTAATAGTTGAAACCATGGGATTAATGATTACTGCTGAGTATGGTCTTTTTGAGTTTTCATATGTGTACTCTTAAGGCATGTTTCAATGTAATGATTAAGTAATAAATGTGTAGAGTTAATTACTTGATTTTAAGAACATGGTTTTGGACTTCTTTTCACTTTTCTGTTTTCAAATTGAGAAAGGCTATTTAAAATTGTGCCTTGAGAATCTCTGTTTCTCTCAATGATTCAGTTGGGTCTTTTTGCCGCATAATATTTGTAAAAGAGACATCAGTTGTACCGATGCAAATTGCATGTATACTGAGTGATTTTGCAAATCTAGTTCTGACGATGTTTGTTGCGATCATCACCGCCTTCATTGCGTCGGAGGCTGCGAGGTCGGGGATACCGGAGGTGAAGGTGAACTTTATTGTTTTCTGTTTTCAAGTTGGGTCTTTTCTGTTTTCAAATTGCTTGAATCACTTTCTTCATGGTGAACTTTACTTCAATCACTTTTTAGTTTCCTTTTATTTTTTTAATGTCTTCAACTCCTATATCATTCTTGTGATTGTTACCCTCATGTAAAATGAATTACATTGCACCTTCAATATTGTTCTCTTTTTTCATGTGAGTTTGAGTGGAAGGTAATGGGAAAAGAGTTGTAAAACTTAAATAAATGGTTGCAGATTAATAATAAAATTTAAATGGTTGCAGATTAATAATCACCACACAGCTCACTTTGCTCCATTTTGAGAGTTTTGGAAGGTTGCTTCGTTTGGAACAGCTTTCATATTGTTTTTTACAATGATTTTTTAATTAATTTTTTACTAAAAAGCTATTTTGCAAAAGCAAGAAGAAAGCTATCCCAAACGAAGTTTAAACAATCGGTGATTACTTTTATAAATACACAAGTTATAATGACAAAAAAAATTACAAATGCACTGTTTTTACTTTACTCTGGATATATCTAACCAAACAAGGGAAATATTTCTCATGCGTTTACTTTGCAGACAACCAAACAGCCTCAAAATATTTGAAATGCACTACATTTACTTTACATTGCATTTACTTTACATTGCGTTTACTTTGCAGGAGCTGTTTTGTTGCCTGAAAAAGAAATGCAGTGTAAAGTACATGCAATGTAAAGTAAATGTAATGCATTATAAATACTTTGAGCCTGTTTGGTTGTATGTAAAATAAACACAGGAGAATTGTTTCCCTTGTTAGGTTTGGTATATCCAGAGTAAAGTAAAAGCATTTTTTTGTAATAATTTATTTTAGCATTAAAATAAGTATGTTTATAAAAGCAGTATATTTATAATAATAATTATTATTTTGTGTTATAAATTTTTTTTTTATATAATTTAATTTATTTAAACTTAAATGTGAAAGCTAAGTAAAATAGAAGTTTTTAAGTAGAATTTTATTTAAAATTAGGCTGAATTTGATCTAGTTGGATTATGTCATCCATTTGACCTATCAAAACTCATTCGAATTTGATACACCAAGTGTCTGGAAGTCCTAA
>NW_021318852.1:7305164-7345043 GCF_001605985.2 Dendrobium catenatum
GAGGGCATACCTCGATTCGAAGAAATGCGAAAATCCGAAAAAATATTAGCTTCAGCGGAGCCAGATAAAGCATCCCTAAAGGATTCGGACTGCTTACCCGCGAGGAAACCAAGATCCAGCATTTTTTTTTGCCATAAAACTAACCGCCGGCGGCAAGGCGGCGCGAGAAGGGGCGAAGGGAGAAGCCCTAAAAGGGCGTAAACCCTAGCAGACGAGACGCCGACGATGAAAGTTGCATGACATCTTTATGTAGCTAATTGCTTAATGAAGATAAGGTTTAACATATTAATAACTATTGTTTGATATACTTTCATCCACCAATGCACAACGCATGTCTTCCTTATCTTATAGCCTCCTCATTTATATATATTAAAAAAAGAAGATAGATGTCATTTGGCAACCATTGCTTGACCTTTGGAAAAGAGTAAACCCCAATATTCACTCTACTCTCATTTGATTTTACCCTTCCTACGTTCTTGCATACACTGAGCACCTAGCATGCATGAGGCTTCCAAAATTTATGAGCAAATAGGATAGGACCGAAACATTCTTTCTTCCATCATATATAGTATTTAAATTTGCCTCCCTTTCAGCCCAATGCTTGATTTGAAATTTCTTAATACTATTAATTATAGCCTAAATATCCTATTAATTTTATGCTCTTGTGATCAAAATAAGCATTTAGATGAGATGAAAAATAAGTGTAAAATTAGATAATTATTAGTTCATTAAGGCATTGATATATAAAAAGAAAAAAAAATTACGATCATGCGAATCTTTTGAAACCATTTAATAGATTTCTCAATTTTTTATGGAATAAATAATTAATGTGGGCCTTTAGAAATTTATGAATAGACTTCATATGTATGCATTTAAGATCAAAGTTTTTTGAGTTGAGAGAATTCTTAAATTTAAAAAATTCTAGTACCTTCTTATTGCCACCTAACAATGAATATGGGTCCAACTATAATGACTACATGAGACATGACAATGAATGCCAACAAACATAACATGTATGTACCATCCCACTACTAGATATCGATAATCAAATTGATATCATGCTTATCATCATCTTGTGTTGGTCATCAATTATCATTCAATATCAACCTTCTATGTCACCAATCTCTCCTCCAATTAGGAGGATGATTAAGTTGCTTATCTATTGTTGTCTAACTTATAATCTTCCATATGCATTATCATTTGAAACATATCACTTATTAACATTTGATATACATTAGTAAATGATGTTTGAAACCTTTTTTTTTTAACAGCCATGCCTCTTTTCCTGTAAGAAGTATAATCAAACCGACCATCACTTCGACCTCCAAAGTTCTTTATCGTTAATCATGATGTCTACCAAGAATGATATTTGACACTTTTTTTTTTTGGGTTTTATAATCTCCCCTCATTCTAGGAAAATGATCGAATCTATCACAAATCATTATCAAAATTTTTATATGTGCTGCCGATCACGTCTAACATTTGCTAATCATCGATGTAATATTCATAACCTAATAATATTTTATGCTCATTTTTAGTCATATGATATCATATTTTATTTGGTAAAAGCTCAAACAACAATTATTGCATGACTTTTTGGGAAAAAAAAGTTCGCGATGTCGTCTGCTCTGCTAGAGTTACGCCGCCTCTTCCTTTCCTTTGCTGGTGAGAGCTTTTTTCTCCTCTACTCTTCTGGTTTTCTTTGTGATTGTGAATGACGTCTTCACGGTTGTGGGATCCCGGCTTTTTGGGTGGGGCTGTGGCTCCTCTTCCGTTTAAAGATGATGTTTAGGGTATTTCTTCTTCTGTTTTTCCTGAACTTGGCTTTTCTTCTCATCATGGATTACCGGCTTTTTTAATCTCTGAAGAAGAGGTTCGGGCGCTTGCCTAAGCTTATGATTCCGCTGGTTGTCTTTTCCGGGGCGGAGGCCTTCTGTTGATGCAATTCGGATTTCTTTTTAATTTAAAGCTGATTGGGGATTTCTCGTCACTGTTTTCAATCAACGAAATTTTTGATTAAATGGTGAATGATTTTGATTATTGCCGAATTTTTTCACACCGATATTACTTTGTCCAAAATTGTTATATGAAAGTGGTGAAATGGTCTCCCCATTTAGATGTTGAGGTTGATTCTCCGATTGTGCCGATTTGGGTGTCTTTCCCCCTTCTTAGACCTCGTTTATTTTCACCTAGGATTCTTTTCGGTTTAGGTTCTCTCTTTGGCCGGCCGCTCAAATCGGACTTGGCTACGGCGTCTGGTTCTCGCCATCCATGGCTCGCGAACTGGTTTGAAGATGGATGTTACCAAGAAACATGCTGATAAGGTTTGGGTTGGCTCTGTGGAAATCGGGGTATATACAGATGTTAAGTTTGATGATATTCCTAGCTTCTGTATGCACTTAATTCCTTAGGCCATGCTAAGGAGTCGAGCCCTATTTTACATCCCAATCTTAAACTTCTAAACCCGTGATTGCCCAAATGCGAGTTGCCTGCGTCGACTATGCCTGTTGCTGCAGGTGTATCAGATGTTAATGTTGTGCTAGAGCCGAATGTGTTAGGATCGGATGAGCCTTAGTTTCCCTTGTGGGGAGATGGTGTCACAACCCAACCGACCGGGACGGATCCCGCTCGCATCGGGTCATGCCCAAACTCAAACTGGCTGAACTGATTCCAGGATCGACTTTGGAATTTGTTTCAGAACTTCTTCCAAACATTTACACATAAAACAGACACGCAGAGCTACTATAAACATCAAAAATGCAGCGGAACAGATCATCTAATCTTTTTCTTCCTCAAAGAATCATATACAAATACAGCTCATGGCCTTCCAGACAGAAAGAAAAACAGAAACAGAAAAGCCATGACGTACAAAAATCAAAGAAATACAAAAAACCTATAACAGATCAGACTTCTGAACTCCTACTCCAAGGACTTCCTTCCTTTCCCAAAACCTGAAAACCAAGCAGAAAATTAAGGATGAGCTACAAATAGCTCAGCAAGACATCAAACCTCCAATCAAAAATTCTCAGAATCCACATCAAACACATCTGACAAAAATTCGTACAGAAATCAGATCAACAGAATCGTATATCGAATCAGAACATAATAGAAATCACAGAAATCATAATTCCAGAAATTGAATCAGAACAGGAATCATACAGATCAGATCAAATCAGAACAGAACAGAAATCGTATCAGAATCATAAATCATATCAAAATTGTACGAAAATCAGAAATCATATCAATTCAGAACATATCAAAAGTCAAAACAGATTCCCTGACTCTGACAGAATCTAACGGATTCTTGCCCCTTATGCCTCCCTTCCAGACACTGACAAACTCTCGGATTCTGCCCCTTATGCCTCCCTTTGTGCTCATGGCACCAAACAGATGTGCTTATAGCACCAGAACAAGAACTTTATCATCGGATCCGGACAGAACTTGTTTTCAGATTTCAGAGCTCATTTCAGATTTCCCTGACACAAACAGGATCTCACAGGATCCTGACCCCTTCTAACTCCCTTTTCATAGCACACAATCTATTCAATGTCATTTCAGAAACAAATTCGGGATAATTTCAGAAATCGTACAAAAATCAGCGGCATAACGGCAGTATACGGAATTTACATAAAAATTCCTTAATTCACATATTATCAATTAGCATAGAATATTCACAACAAACATTGCAAGACTTTATTCTACTGCCCAGACAATTCAGACATCATAAAAAATTACAGTCAAAATAAAAACACCGCCGAACAAAAACTATCGCGTCAAAATTCTCTAGAAAATAATTAAAACGTGCGTACTCGCACCTCAGAAACATACCAAAAGTTACGCGGTAAAAACTGAACCAATCGGAAAATACGGACGAAATCGCTAACGAAAACGAAATCCAGACTGAAAAATCGTTCAAACTTCACCGTTCTGAAAATTGAGAAAGGCGGAATGTGTCTTACCTTGCGTTACACATTTTTTGAACTGTCTCGACGAACGAAAACGGCCGGCGTTGCCCCGAAATCAACTTTTTCTCTTTTCCTCTTTTCCTTTCTCTCTCCTCAGAATTTCTGATATTTTTATTTGATTTTTCTCTCTCTTCAAAATATCTCATTTCTATATATATCCAGACAGATCGCTCTGGACGATTCGCAATTTGTCCGGGATGATTCGGCTCTGGACGAATTTCGTCCAGACCGGATTAATTAACGTCCCCGGACGACTTGGCTCTATAAAATTTTCGTCCAGACGATCCAAATTTCGTCCAGACGAACCATGCAGCTAAACATGTTTTCCTGCACAACCTGTACCGATCGTCCCGGACGATCCGACTTCGTCCGGACGAACCTGGGAGCAAAATGGTCTTTACAGATGGTTTTAAATCCTCCTGTGGATGTGAATTTGGATATCATTAAGGAAGGCAATGTTGTAATTGATACAGGTGCTTCGGATGTGTTTGATAATTTGTTGTCTCCAAATGCGATGCCTTTTTTTTTCCCTCGTGTGCTAATATTGGGCATTCGGCTGTTATTCCGGTGCCGGATGTTAGTGAGGGGTTGGGCCATAATCCTGTTACTGTTGCGACTTTACCTGCCGTGGGTGGTGGTTTGCTTCATAGCGATTCGCCTGTTCTGGGTGTTGCCGAAGTTTCTGATGGGATGCAGCTTAATGATAGGGAGGTTAACTCTAATGTGGGGGTCCAGTTGGTGGATTCGGATGTGCAAAGCAGGTTGATTAATGTTCCTATAAATTTATTGTCATCCCATACTATGTTGGGTATTAGTCCCGGAATGGATGTTAGGACCCATGGTGACTGGTTGAACAATTCGTCTGAAGATGGTTCTGATACTGACTCTTTTTCAGATCCTGACTTTGATTTTAAAATGGTTCCTAATAAAGTCTCTCGTGGGAAATTTTTGAATCGAGACGGTAGAAGAAGATAATTCGTTTTTACTTTGCTTGTTTTTTGTCGTTTGATCGGTTTGCTCATCGTTCGTTTTTTAGTTGCGGGGCTATGATGTGGCTGGGGCTCGCACCCTCGTCGACTTTCTTGTGGCAACCGTTGATGCTCCCTTCTGGATGGTCCTTGAGCAGTCTCGAGGATGTTGGTAGTCTCGGCTTTATGCTGAGCCCTCGGGTGGATTTTTGCTTTCTTTTTTTGAGGTTGCTTTTATTAGTTGTGTTAAGTTCTGTAATTTTGTTTCTTTCAGCTTGCTTATGTAACCCTTTTATTAGTCAATAAAATTATTATCTTTGAAAAAAAAACAATTATTGCATGACTTTTTTTTTTAATTTTCCTAATCGAAAAACAACTTATATGTAACATTTGTCAATCACTAATACTCGTCTCTTGCTCACCCGATCTTATATCCTATTCGAGGATCCACAAAGCTAACAGCTTGATTTTTTTTTTTTTCCATGATAACTAATATGGAGATGTCTCTCAGTCTCAATATATATCATATTGTATTAATATCTTCTTTAGTTATGTAAAAGGTGTCCTTTTCAATTATTGACTTGCTATCGTAGAATCATTTCAATCAAATTTGATCTTTTTTTTTTAATTCAATGTGTAAAAATCTTTAAATTTAATGATATTTTTTTTTTCTTTGCTGTCATAAATATTTCAACACAAAAAAAAAAATCTAATCAAATGAACCATTAACATTAATTATAGGGGTTTGGAGCTATTATGATTTTAGTAATTCTATGTTCTAACAAATAGCCTCACAAGCAAACTATGTCCTCTTGCTTCTTTTGTAAATAGTTTATTTAAGAAAATGCCAAGAGGTTGTAGGACAGGCTGTCTCATCTCCATGTGGTTCGAATGACATTCAATCACGTGTTTGGTTGATAAGTAATTCACAATAATCGTAATATGTCTGGGGAAAGATAAATTATTACATGCGGAATCTGGATGTCGAAACATAGCTCGTATTCGAACTCCAATAAAAGGGGGGCACATCATCAATACACTTTGTGTACAACGATATGGTTCTTTCCTATTAGAGTCTGGACTCCGCACGTAATAATTTCTCCTGTAGTCCTGTGGAACAATCAATTAAGTTGCGAATTTAGCAACACAAGATGACTGAATCCACAGTGGGCCAGTTACTGACACGAATTAAGGACTAATAGGATTACAAACAAATTGAGTTCATTATGTAGGAACTTTCTTGAATTTAAGCTTGTTGGCTAAAATTGAGCTCGAATTTGAGCTCAATTCGAGTATTGTGCTCAAGTTTATGGATGTTTGAGTTTTGTTTGAGCTCAGTTTATCAGCTAATCAAATGAGATTTATCAAGCAATGATATCGAACAACTTGCTAATTATCTGAGCAATCCTTATCGAACATTTTAATGAGGAGCCTATTTAATGAGCTCAGTTTAACTGCTAATCAAATGGGATTTATTGAGTAATGCAATAGAACACCTTATTAGCAATCTGAATAAGTGTTTTAAAAAAAAAAACTTATTACAGTAAATAAATTTTATGTTAGGTGTGAAATTACTTGGAAAAAAAAATCATTTTGGGGGTTTACCAAAAGGGTCCAAGGGACGGCAAATTATTACGTCCGGTGTTCGGATTCATCCGAACACCAATTCAGACGTGCCACGTTACCAAAATATACCGGGACCCATTGTATTCGGGCGATGTGACTAATCTGGATTGGGTGTCCGGACATCCGATGACCAGACGTAATAATTCGCCCCAAGGGACAGGGGTGGGGCCACCGGTGTGCTGAGGTTTATGTGCAATTATTTGATGCTTCTATTTGTCAGAACTTCAAAGGAAAGCTTTGTTTTCGTGTTCCTCGGCAATTAAAGTAGCGAGCACAAAGGAATCATGGCATGTGCAATTTAGAAATAAATAAATAAATTATATTAGAATATTATGATATAAAATAGAAAAAAAGACAAAACACTTAGCCATTAGCATTCTACTAATCATGATTAATTAGGTTATATATATTTATTTATTTTTATTTTAGGATGTGCTTTGTTTCTTCATAAGTCTTCTATTATTATTATTATTATTATTTTGTATGCATAAATCTTTTGTTTTAAGAAGTAAGATTTCTTGTTGATTGGTGTGATAGAAAAGTCTCTCTTAAATTGAAGGGAAAATTCTATAAGATGGTTGTGAGATCTGCAATATTCCAAGGGACGGCAAATTATTACGTCCGGTGTTCGGATTCATCCGAACACCAATTCAGACGTGCCACGTTACCAAAATATACCGGGACCCATTGTATTCGGGCGATGTGACTAATCTGGATTGGGTGTCCGGACATCCGATGACCAGACGTAATAATTCGCCCCAAGGGACAGGGGTGGGGCCACCGGTGTGCTGAGGTTTATGTGCAATTATTTGATGCTTCTATTTGTCAGAACTTCAAAGGAAAGCTTTGTTTTCGTGTTCCTCGGCAATTAAAGTAGCGAGCACAAAGGAATCATGGCATGTGCAATTTAGAAATAAATAAATAAATTATATTAGAATATTATGATATAAAATAGAAAAAAAGACAAAACACTTAGCCATTAGCATTCTACTAATCATGATTAATTAGGTTATATATATTTATTTATTTTTTATTATAGGATGTGCTTTTCTCTCTCTTTAACGTAAATGATATTTTATATTCAATTTAAAATGTTCTTAAAATCAATCTCTCGTATCTTATTAATCTCTCTCCTATAAGGTAATTTAGGCTAAACACATATTAAATAATCTCAAACTTGCAGAAGTAAGATTTTCAAGTATAGACATTGTGCTTAAGAGACCCTATTTATAGATATTGTTGACGTTAACTTTCTTATGAGCTTACAAATTTCATTATTACATAAAAATTACGGGCTACCTCTAACTATTTGGTTCATGTTTATGAGAGAGAATGATTTTTGTCTTCATAAGTCTTCTATTATTATTATTATTATTATTATTATTTTGTATGCATAAGTCTTTTGTTTTAAGAAGTAAGAGATTTCTTGTGGATTGGTGCGATAGAAAAGTCCCTCTTAAACTGAAGGGAAAATTCTATAAGATGATTGTGAGATCTGTAATATTTTATGGTGTAGAATGTTGGCTATTAAAAGATAAGCATAATATTAAGTTAAAGTGTTGCAGATATGAGGATGCTTAGGTGAATCAAAATTAACAAAATATAATTAAAGATTTACATACTTTGGTACAAATTAAAAGAAAATTAACGGCAAAAATAATTTAAGAAAAATATTAAAAAAACATGGCTTAAAAGAAAAAAAAAAGAGCAACGTGTAAAGGACCATGCACCATTGGCTCCATCAAAGCGACTGCAAAAATATCTCTTATAGTAAGTTCATCATCTTGCTCAAAATCCGCCAAAAAAAACAATCCTAGCACGGCTGTAGTAAAATTGATAAAGGAGCTGTTTGATTTCTTTAAAAAAAAAAATCAGAATGAAATGAAATATATTGAATGTCAAATAAATGCAATAAATTTAATTTTTTTTTAGTTATTTTGATAAATAGAAAGTAGTGTGGGTGTGGGTGATTATTTTTATATTTAGTTTGAAGTAAAATGAGTAAAGTTGTATAAAGTTCAATGATTATGCCGACCGGTTATTGGTGATAGTGTCCGTTGTGCGGCAAGAATTTATGGTATGCAGTAGTGTCGAGAAGCGACGTAGTTGATGACAGTGGTGATCGTGGTAGCTAAGGATAGCTTGTGGGTGATGGTAATGGGTGGCGGCAGCCAGCGATAACTAATAATGGTTGACAACTGTGGCAATGGCATGTTGTGGTGTATGTGAAATAAGGTCCAAATCTATTGAGCTTAAAATACATACGAAAATGAACTATAAAATTGGAAGTCATCAAAATTTAACTTTGCATTCATTCTTCATCAAATCAAATGCCAATATTCATAAAATCATTGCATTTTGAATACTTTACGCTCACTATTCTACAAACAAGATAATTGGCATCTTTTTTAAGTATAAAAAAAATATATATAAATCACCATGTTCATGATGAAGAAGAACTCGTTAGAGTATTAAAAAAATTAGTATAAATCAAAGGACAGAGTTACGAGACAAGGGAGTTTATATACAAAACACTAAAAATATTAAGATTTTCATATCTAACATATAAATTTCATTATTTATATGATATAACAATTCGTTAACAAAGCCTACATAATCCTTGATGAAGAAGAGGAAATTGTGATGTGTTTTGTTGGAAACAAGTAATGATGCGATATTGTTGAGAAGAGATTTAAAACATCATTCCTCTCCTCCCTTAGTGACATAATGCTTCATGGACAAATAAGAGACGAGGAAGTCACAACTAGATCTCATCAGAAAGGGTAGACGCTATAGTGATGCGCCCCTTTTCTCAATTAGACTTTGTTTACTAGAAAGCTGTTTTAAGAGGCAAGAAGAAAGTCATCCCAAATTAACGAAGCCTTAGCCTTCTATTCCTCTACTTGTAATTGTTGTTGTGTAATAACTCAAATATATGATATACATTTTCTTGAAAAATATAAAAAATCTTAAGTAGAACGCACTACAGGAAAAACAATGAAAACCGGCGGTTTTTTCCGGCGGTTAGTGTAAGATTACCGGCGGTTTTACAAAATACCGGCGGTCTAACGGCGGTTTAGTGACCGCCGGTAAAAACGGCGTAGGAAACAAATTCCGACGGCCTTTTACCGGCGAAAGAGAGGAGAAAGAAAGACATTTAGATCATATTTGTCGGACATTTAAGAATTGAGAAAGTTACTCATTTTTCCTTCCCTAGTTTCTCAACCTCTCAACTCTTACAGAAAAAAAAAAAAAAAATCCAACATTGGCTTACACATCCATGCAATTAATCCAGCATACATCCACTTATATAGCCACCAATCCAATGCAAAACTCCCTAACTCATGGAAAACAACATAATCCACTTCAAAAGTTTCATGAAAGAAGTTTGATATTTATCTCCTAATGTGATTCATATATAAATATTAAGGCTTCATTTGAAACGGTTTTTCTGTTTCTTAAAGTAATTTTTTAATGTAAAAATTAAAATTTTTGTACTAAAAAGTTGATTTAGAAAACAATAAAAAACCACCCCAAACGAAGCTTAAGTCAATACTTAACAAATCGTCCTCAAAACCGTTACTAAACTTTTATAGAAGAAGCTTGAACTTTACCTTATCATATACTTCATGCATGATATTGTGTTTATAGCCAACATAAATATCCTCAAAATCAAAGCACCAAACACCTAAAATAAATTTTAAAAAGAAGAAGAAGAAACTGTTGTTTTCATATATTTTCTTTATATCCGCCCAAACATATCAAATTTGACCTTCATAAATATAACAAAGGATAAGCTAATCATGATCTTGCGAGGGACAAAACAACGGTCGAAAATTAAAGGTTAAGGAAACCAAAGAGAAAGATGGTTGGAACTCTCAGAACTCTATCTATTTTTCTAATTTAAACTTTTAAATAAAATTCTTTATGGATAATGTCATTAATTTTTAACGTATCTTATATGTCCATTGATGTGGAGGCCTCCTTTCTTCAATCCCTTAGCTCTAAGATATTTATTAAAAGTTTTATAGTTTAACGCAGCAGAGATTGACTCTTTAAGGAAGTATTTAATTAATTGATTTGGATAATTATTATCATCGTAGCTCTAATTTCTTTGATCCTTCAAACTAAAAATGAGCTTTATTTTTTTTAATAACGAGCATTTGGTTGCAGGCATATGTAAAATAAATTTAAAAAATGAGAAATAAATTTCAATTATGGCCTTGGAAGATAGTTTTTATTAAAAAATAATGTGTTTGAAAGATGATTTTTTCATCATTATTTTCATTGTTTACTTTTAAAATATTATTTTTGAAAAATTATTTTTAAAACTTTGGCTGAAAAATAAGTCTTTAGAAGAATAGATAGAAAAGATTAAGTTTTTATAATAGCTTTTTTACTGTTTTTTAAATCAATTTTTCATTACAAAATTTTTTTCTTACTGCTTTCTAATTCAATTTTTTATTACAAAAAATTTTAATACTGAGAAGTTCTTTTAGAAAATCGTAAGAAAGTTGTCTCAAACAAAATCTAGGGTATATAGATGGCTCCTCCAAGAGGATCTGCTTCTACATCATTGGAACCCTAGTAGGCTCTCAACACAAAGATAATTAAGTTATTATCACTCTTGGCAGTGATGGTTGGAGGCGGGTGGAGGTGGCCGGCAGTGGTTGATTGCGGTCAAGAGAATTTGGTTGCAGTGTAAATCGTTCTCGCTCGGGAGAGTTTGATTTACCTAAAAAATAAACTAGAATGATTTACACAATTACACTGTATTTGCTTCACATCATTATTATTATTATTTTCACCTAATCAAATATCAAAAATTTTAAAACTCCTATATTTAAAATACTTTACCCCTTATGTAATCCAACCAAATAGCCGCCAATACAAAATTAATAGTTTGTTTTAATAACAAATATGCTTCTTCTTTATATATATATATATATATTATGGCTGATATAGATGGGAAAGACATTAGACATTGTTACGTGCAACAAAGAAATTTCGCTAATCAATTTATTCTTTTTGTAATATTTTCGTCGTTGGCGTAACTCAAAATTTAACTAATTTTAAATAAAAGCAGTATGAAGTAAGTTAATAAAATAAAAAAATAAAACAAAGGCTAATAAGCAATTGTTTTTATTGTATTAATTTAATTTTTTTTCTTTTTTGGAAAATAAGATTATCCTTTCAATAGTCCGTTTTTTAAGAATTGGTATACTATAGAGGCATTAAATTTTGACTTGTTAATTATTTTGTTATTATTGAAGGATAAATATACTCTCTAAAAGTGTTTAATGGGTTAATTGTGCTTATCGTTCTAAGTGAATTATTACTGCCGAATTAATTTTTGTTTATATAAAATTAAATTATTTAAATTACTCAATATATTTGAATAAAACTTTCAAAACTCTAAATAATCAATTTTAAAGTATCACACTTGTTCTCATTTATATTTAGGAACATGCGCGTGTAATACAGTTTTCTTTAGACATGAGGAATAGAAAATTATTGTATATTTTATTATATAGTGGCTTATTTGAACAAGGTCAAGCCAATAGTTTTTTCTCTTTCAAGTATTTTAGTATCTCTTGTAAGTCCTATCTGCATGTATGTTCAATATTTGCACAAAATCAAGATAACAAACTATCTATCTTTATTGCAATATAGGAAATTTATCTTTTTGTAGCGGATAAATCCGCTGCAAAATAAGAAAAATTCATAGCAAATTGAATAATCAAAAAGTGGCGTCATAAAATTATTTGCGGTGGAAAAATCCAACACAAATATTTCCGGAAATTTGCGATGGAATTTCAGCAAAAAAAAATCACAAATTCTGCCGAGTCGGGCGGGCTGCTCGCGCCTGACAGGACGGCCCACTGCTAGCGCCATCCGGTGCCTGACCAGCTACCTGCACCATCTCTCACTTGACCGGTTGTCCGTGCCATCTCCAGCCTGACTAGCCTGCTCGAGATTCGAACTTGCTCCATTCATATACCATTTCCCTTTTCCACTCGGCTGTGGAGACAGAAAACATTAAAAAAACTTTTTTTAAAAAAAATAAAATTATATTATAACTCAGTTTGCGACGGATTTGCGACTGTAATTTCCGCCGCAAAAAAATCGTTGAAAATTTTCTTTGCAAATACGTTGCCAGTTTCAACAAAAAATAATCCAATTTAAAGTCCGTAGCAGATTTAAAGTCCGTAGCAGATCCTTCGCAAACTTCTGACTTTCCTGTAGTACTGTTATCGAAAAATTTTCAACATGTAACAAACATATTATTAAATTGTTAGTATTCAATATATATAATTAATTAAACTCAATTATAACTGAACTCCATAAAAAGATTAATAAATAAATCTTAATAATATTTTAAAGACTGAAATTAAAAAAAAAAATTAAAAAGATAATACTCAACTCATTTATTTTTTTCTCAAAATACTTCAACAAGATAGAAGATTTGACAAAAATGTATGCCTTGCTACATATACTAATTGCAACTTTATTTTTCACAAAATTGGCGTACTCAAAACTCATAAGAATACCATATGTTCCCTTTACTACAAAAACATGACCGATTTCTATATCATCCTCTTCCTGCCTTCACTAATAAGAGGGGGAAAAGAACCAAACTTAAAACTTTGAGATCCAAAAATGGTGATGGAAGAAAGACTCGCTTGTGATTCCACCCTTATTCTAAAGCCACGAACACCTAAACAACTATACCGGCGATCACCACCGGCAGCTTCTCCTGGCGGCAAAGGAATAGCTCATCAAGCTTTCTTGAGCTGCACCTTCTATTCCACAAGCTCATTGCCTGCGTTTTTATTATCTCCCTCTCCTTCTTCCCCACCACCGCCACCGGCAACGGAGGATCCATCTCCTCTACTGCCACCGGCAACGGTGCTTCAATCTCTTCCACAGCCATCACCCTCCTTCCCCTCGGCGCAGGTTTCTTAGTCCTCGGGCGCTTCTTGCTATTCATAGGAGAAACTAAGAAACCGACTGTCGCCATGAGAATGTAAAAGCGATGGCCGCCGGAATGCGGGGGCGGTGGAAGCAGTGGCGCTGCTGCCTTTTCCGCAGCCTTACGCCGGCGAACTTGACCCAAGCAGCCGACTTTTGGGGAGGAGGGATCATCCTGTTGGAAGCGGCGGGGGCGACGAGAGGAGAAAGGTTTAATGCATAGAGAAGTAGAGAAAGTCATGACTGGAAGAGGAGGCTTGGATGAGGTAGAAGAAGAGGAAGAAGTTAAGTGGGTATTTATTGGAGAGTGATGGGATTTGAATATGGGGTTTTGATTAAGTCTATGATGGAGAGCGGAGGATGCGTCTATGTGATGTAATGTAAGTGAGAGACAGAAATTTTTTTAGTGGGAGACAGATTCTAATTAGACAAGAGGTAACAATTGATTGAAACAAACAGATCATATGATGATCGATATATTAATATAATTTTATATTAGAATATAAAATAGAATGCTAAAACCAAGGCTTTGAAAATCGTATCGGTCAATGGTCGGGGTTGAACCGGATAACACAATAAATATTTATTATATTTAAATATTATAATAATGATATAATTATTTATAAATATATATCAACAGCACAGGATTTAAAAAAAGCTACAGCTACTTCTTCCCCAGCTCCGGCGAAGCATGCAGCGGACACGACTGCCGAAACGGTCTCTGACAACACTCATGTGCCATCGCATGAGTGGAGAAATCAAATAATAAAGTAACCTATAAGAGAAAGCCACGTGGCCACTACTTACTTACAAAGTCACGAATAGCATAATGACATCTGTCATCACATTTACTTATAAATACATCCTGTATTCATTTACAAAAGGTAATGAAGAATACTGTAGCACATCGTCTTCTTCATCTCCGATACCTTTGAGCTTCATCATCAACTCACTGAGTTGTTGATTTCTTCATGGTATCAGAGCTTCGTTTCTGGCCTACAATCTTGTGCTCATATGGAGCAATCCTCTTCATCCCAAACAGAGATTCAATCTGTCAAAATGACAGTCGAATCTCCCAACATCTCAGCATCCCTAAAACTTGTTCTATCCAACATCAAAACTATAGTTCCCGAATCCCTTACCAGTGAAAACTACCCCATATGGAAATCCCAGATTATCAAGCTTCTCCGAGCAAATGGATTTGAGCAATTCCTGGACAGATCAGTGCCAAAGCCTCCTCGCCTGCAGCAAAATAGTGACGGCAGCACAATCGTCAATCCTGAACATACTCAATGGCTTCTCATTGATCAGAACTTGGCTGCAGCTCTCTGTTCAACAATTTCATCATCCATACTTCCGTATGTGCTTCATCTCGACAGATGCTCTGATATCTGGATCACATTAGAACAGAGACTCCAAGCGGCAAATAGATCCAGAGTTATGCAACTCAAAAACGAGTTACATAACATCTCAATGGGTAATATGTCAATGTCTCAATATCTAAACTCTGTAAAAACTCTGGTGGACAACATTGCTGCAGCCGGATCAAAGGTTGATCCAGAAGACATCATTTTATATACACTCAACGGACTTCCTCAAACGTATCAGGCTTTCAACACTTCCATACGTACCAAACGAAGTCCAATCTCCCTAGACGAGCTATATGCTTATCTCTTAACATAGGAGCTTACACTAGCTGCAGCATCTCTAAAATTGAATACTCCTCCTGACACAGGAACAGCTCTGTATACCTCACGGGGTAGAGGTCGTCGAGGCAGAGGAAGAACGTCTTATAGCAATAACAGCGGAGGACGATCGGGCTCAGCATCTCCAGTTATATGCCAGATCTGCACAAAACGAGGACACAATGCCTCTCAATGCTGGCATCGCCTAAACATCAACTATGTCCCCACAGCACCCGCATCCAGAGCCCTTGTAGCAGATTCAGCTCCACCAACACAGGATTGGTATATCGATTCAGGAGCATCCTCGCACATGACTCACTCAGTCGAGAACATTTCTCAACCCGCGGCGTATCATGGAGGAGACAGCATCACTGTAGGCAACGGTCAGAACCTGCATATTGCTAATTCAGGTCCCGGTATCCTTCCCACACCCAACAGTAAGCTATCTCTCTCCAACATCTATCATGTTCCTTCAATTTCTCATAACTTGATATCTGTATCCTCTCTCACAAATGATAATAACATCTCTATCACGTTCTCTTCATGCGGCTTCACTATTAAGGACTTGAAGACTCAAGCCACTCTTCTTCAGGGACCCTGCCGCAATGGACTCTACCGAATTAATCTACCCTCCACCAACTCTGCGCATATGGCTCACTCAGCAACTTCTTCTTCCTCCCACCGATGGCATCGCAGACTCGGTCATCCTCATCACCAAACTCTTAAGTTACTCGCATCTCAGCACAAAGAACTTCAAATTTCTTCCTCCAATACTATCTGCTCTACATGTAAGGCTGCTAAAAGCCATAAACTCCCTTTCTCTCTTTCTAGCAATGTAACTAGCTCATCTCTAGATCTTCTTCATCTTGATGTATGGGGTCCTTCCCCCACAACCTCTCATCAAGGATATAAGTATTTTCTACTCATCACTGATGACTGCTCTCGTTATACTTGGCTGTTTTTAATGAGATCCAAATCTGAAGTTCCTCATCATGTACTCACCTTCAAAACTTACATTGAAAATCAGCTAAACAAACGTATAAAGAGCATAAGAACCGATGGAGGTACTGAATTTCTAAACTCAACCATCAAAAATCTCACCCAAACTCATGGCATTCATCATCAAATAGCCTGCCCCTACACACCGGAGCAAAACGGTGTTGCTGAGAGAAAAAACTGGCACCTTATTGAAACAACCAGAACGCTGTTACATACAGCTCACATGCCACCCACTTTTTGGCCAGATGCCCTGATAACGGCAGCATACCTAATCAACAGAATGCCCTCTCCCACCCTGCAAGACAAATCTCCATTTCATGCGATCTTCAACCGATCACCTGACTACTCTCAACTCAGAGTATTTGGCTGCACCTGTTTCCCCTGGCTTCCGCCACCGCAGCGCACAAAACTTGAACCCCGGGCATTATCATGTGTATTTCTTGGGTACCATGACTCTTACAAAGGATATAAATGCTGGCATGCCTCCACTAATAAGATCATAATATCCAGACATGTACAGTTCAATGAGGACGAATTTCCTTTTCAAACCATACAATCCGGTACAACACAACCCACTCCATCTCCAGTTACAAACAATCCTCACCTACTGATACCCACCTCAACACTAACTATTCCCACCGAACCTCTACCTGCAACCCCTATCGACCAATCTCCCTCTCCTGCCTTATCTATACCTACTGAACCAAGTGAACCACTGCATCAACCAACACCTCATATGCCTCATCCCATGGTAACCCGATTCAAATCAGGTTCCCTAAAACCCAAACGCATCATGAACCTACTACATACCAACTTCCTCACCACACCTCATGATCCTACAGGCTATGAGGAAGCCTCAAAATCTCCACAATGGAGATCAGCCATGGCCGCAGAATTCCTTGCTCTCCAACAGCAAGGAACCTGGAACCTTATACCTCCTCCCGTCAATGCCAATATACTGGGCTGCCGCTGGACTTACCGAACCAAAACACACTCCAATGGCACCATCGCCCGATACAAAGCCCGCCTTGTTGCCCAAGGAAATCGCCAAGAGTACGGCCTCGATTACCTTGATACATTCAGTCCTGTGGCCAAAATGCCCACTATACGGGTTCTCTTAACCATTGCTATATCAAATAAATGGCCTGTTCATCAAATGGATGTGGCAAATGCCTTTCTCCACGGTGACCTGCATGAAACGGTGTACATGAAGCAACCCAAGGGCTTCGAAGACACCACTCATCCTCACTATGTGTGCCATCTTAAAAAGGCTATCTATGGCTTGAAACAAGCTCCCCGCCAGTGGTTCAACACCTTCTCTACATATCTACTCTCTTGCGGCTTTCATCACAGCCAATCAGATCACTCTCTCTTCGTCCTATCTACAAATCAGTTCAAAATCTATCTCATTATCTATGTTGATGACATCCTCATCACGGGTGACAGTGATTCAGCCATCAACAAATTCATAGCTCAAATAAGCAATCAGTTCACCATGAAATATCTCGGTTTAGCTCATCACTTCCTGGGCATTCAAATCCAAACTTATCCTGACAAATACTTCTTATCCCAAACCAAATATGCTCTATCTATCATTCATCAAGCAGGTCTTCAATCCTGCAAACCACTATCAAATCCCAGCGCTACCAAGCAACCGACATCCACCTTTACTGACTCCTCTCTTCATAACCCCATCATATACAAACAACTCACTGGCTCGCTACAATACCTTACTCTCACGAGACCTGATATAGCATATGCCGTGAATGTCCTGTGTCAACATATGCACGCTCCCGATCAGCCACACTACCATCTGCTCAAAAGGATACTTCGCTACATACAAGGAACTGCTCACCTTGGGCTACCTATAACAAGCGGTTCTGCAACGCTTCACTCCTTTTCAGACGCTGACTGGGCCAGTGACATCACCACCCGGCGATCTACCACTGGGTACTGTTCGTTCTTGGGAGACACTTTAGTTTCATGGAGTGTAAAAAAACAGCACACAGTGGCTCGGTCATCTACAGAGGCTGAATACCGAGCCATCGCCGCTTCCACTGCAGACATATTATGGCTTCGCAAGCTTCTAGCAGAGTTAAATCACCCTCAATCAACCCCAACAACTCTGCTCTGTGACAATACCTCCGCCATAGCATTAGCTCACAATCCGGTCTTCCATGCCAGAACAAAACACATCGAAATCGATCATCATTTCCTCAGAGATCATATACAAGCAAAGCATCTTCTTCTACATCCGATTAGCTCGATCGATCAGCTCGCGGACATATTTACCAAACCTTTATCCACCAAAAGGTTCCAACAACTACGACTCAAACTGACGGTTCGCCCGGACCCATCAGTTTGCAGGGCAGTATCAACAGCACAGGATTTAAAAAAAGCTACAGCTACTTCTTCCCCAGCTCCGGCGAAGCATGCAGCGGACACGACTGCCGAAACGGTCTCTGACAACACTCATGTGCCATCGCATGAGTGGAGAAATCAAATAATAAAGTAACCTATAAGAGAAAGCCACGTGGCCACTACTTACTTACAAAGTCACGAATAGCATAATGACATCTGTCATCACATTTACTTATAAATACATCCTGTATTCATTTACAAAAGGTAATGAAGAATACTGTAGCACATCGTCTTCTTCATCTCCGATACCTTTGAGCTTCATCATCAACTCACTGAGTTGTTGATTTCTTCAATATATAATAAAAATTAAACATAATTATAATATAAAGCATAAAAAGTAAATATTATCCAATGAACTTTTTCTTAAATGATTTATCAAATTTTTTTTTATTTTCCTCCCAAGTAATCGGTAAGAGGAGGATAGATTACAGCAAAGAATATATAGACTTATAGAGCAATGATTTTCTTTTTAATCTTAGATGAGAGTATGAGACAACGACATAAGTTTAATAAAGTTTCAGTAAATACCCAAAACTTAAAAGTCAAAATGGCCTAAACAAACAAACAAGAAAAAAAGAATATGAAGAAGAAAACCATGTGGATAGCTGGGTATAAAAAAATGGCACTGCATGTGGATAGCCGAGTATGCAAAAACATGAATATTACAAAAAATCAATAATTCACCTCACATTTCAAAATCCAAATCTGAGAAAGCAACATGTTTAAAAAAAAAAAAAAATCAGAATCTGAAACAAATCAGAACGACTGAAGGAGGCAATGTTCGGCCCTTTTCACTTCGTCAATGAGCATGCCTGCAGGAGCCATGAAATGACTTGTTGCCTTCTTGCTTCGCGAACGAGCAGCACATAAATGGTGTTTGCTTCGGAGCTTCGCACGCCTCATGGAAGAAGATAGGTCGAAGGTGATGAGGGTTTTTTTTTTTTTCCTTGAAGCTCAAAGCAGAAGAGGCGAACGAGGATTTTTTTTCCCTTTGTTGCTTCGCGAACGAGCAGCACGGTCGGTTATCAAAAACCGGTGCCAGTTCGACGGTCGAACTGCCTGTTCGAGCGGTTTAACCACGGTTGGATGCGAAACCGATTTCCATTTGAACCCTAACCGGCCGGCCGGCCGGTTCGCGGTTCAACCGGTTGAACCGGCCAGTCCGGTCCAGTTTTAAAACCGTTGGCTAAAACACTATATACATATATATAAATGTATTGTCAAATTTTTGGAACAAATGTGGTTTAAGCCATATTTAGGGGAAGGAGCATATTCGCAAAAGGGAGAATGCCCTCACTATTAATAAATCAGGCTTTTGCAGTGCTTTTTCTAACCTACAGTAGCGGTTTTAACACCTGCAAAATTATTTGCAGCGGTTTAAAATGGGAGCTTCTTGCAGTGGGTATATTGATAAAATAAAATATTAGAAAAACCATAGCAAAGTTCAACAAATAAAGCCTTCACAAACAGTATCATTTTCCATGATATGGTTTAGATTTGATAACCACATTAAATGGATTGAGTTTGACTATAGAAACTAGTTCTGGGTCACCAATTAGAAATTCAGAGCCTCCAAAGGCGTCTGCAAAAACAAATTCAGAGCATGAAAATAAAACTAAGACTTTCCATCAATATAGTTAAAAAAAGGGCTGAGGCCTCCAGGATGCTTTATCTGTTGAATGTTGGAGTTTAAGGTTTAAAGGTGTAGGGGTGTAGGTTGTAATGTTTTAAGATTTTTATGGATCTCCAGATTTAGCATTTTTATATTAAGGTTTTTGGTTTTAGGGCGGGATTAGTTATGGATCTAATGAAAATAAAAAAGCAAGAAGATCAACACAAAATATAATGAAAAAACGTAATACAAATCTTACCCAATGTTTTTTTTTTTTTTTCAGGTATGATTAAAGATCACGATAGAACGGCGGCGAAGCAGCGGCGTCGGTGTCGGTATATGCTTCAACGTCGACTTTGGCGTCAGCATCGGTGTCGTCGTCAGTTGGAGAGGAAGGTCGCGCACAGAAGATCGCGAGGTCGACGGAACGCAGCGACTTCCGCGTTGGCGTCAACGTCTGCTTTGGCGATGATGTCGACGATAGAGTCCGTTGGGAGGAGGCGGCTGGGGAGGAGACAGCCGCGCGGGGAGGAGACGGTCGCGCGGAGGGAGGAGACAGTCGTGCGCGGGGGAATCAAAAGCCGCGAAGGAGGTGCGAAGATTAGAGCTAGGGTTTATTTCGGCTTATTAATTTCTGAATTTTTCGCAGGTTTTTACAATTTGCGCCTATTCTCATTCACGGTACTGCAAGCATTTAAGGTCGCTGCGGTATACAATCTATAGCAGCGGTATTTAATTTGTTGCTAATAAATGCTGTGAAAAATCCCCTTTTTTAGTAGTGCCTATGAGAAGTTCGGCACCTACATAATCCCTAAGAAGACCTATGAGAGGTTCGGCACCTGCATAATCAATTATTGTTCTGCTAGATAATGCAAATCATGCAATTTATTCATAAAATTGTGGATGATTTGAGCGTCTTGATTTTATTTTACAAGTCTTCTAGGAATAAACAATGCCAAAAACTTAATGTTTCCACAGCAATTTGTGATTTGCTGATTCAAAGGAAGATTTTACTGTTTGGTTCATTAATTTAAATGTCAGTGTTGCATGTTGATGCCTTGTGCTAGTATAAATGATGTTTGAAATACTGATCAGTGAGCTAAAGATGAAAATTCTGTAAATTTTAATCCGGATATGATGCAGTTTTTTTGTCATTAACATGAATTTGGCTTGAATGTGCTTTTGAATGAAATAGAGATAGTAGTGAATTGCATATACATTGATCTTATACAACTCACATATACATTCATCATGGAATTCCATTCTTGCAAATTTTCAATTCCAGTTTTTCTTACGGAAGTCAAATGCCAGTTTTACTGATCTCGGACATTGTATAATTAGTATCTATATTCGTTGAACATAGATAGAATTTACTGAGCATAGATTCTCTCGGCCCGACTCCTCAATCCCTAGGGTTCACAGTCCACAATTTCTGACCTACCATGGGTGCTGATGCTGATTCTGTCTGGGGTGTCAATATTCGACCCAAATTTGACCTGAACCCGAAACGGGTCGGGTACGGGTTCAACAAATCGACCCATTTCAAAAATTGGGTCGGGTTCGAGTTGACACATTGACCCGAAACTGACTCGAAATGACCCATTTTGACTCGAAAATCCGTTTTTGACCCGGCAATCCGAGATTGACCTGTTTTTGACCCGGCAACTCTATATTGACTCATTTTTGGACCTGAAAACTAACAGTTTTTCTTTGGCACCGGATCATTCGGATCCGGAAAACTGACCCGTTTGTAAAAAGGGGTCAGGGTCAAAATAGGTCGGGTTCAGGTTGACCCGAATAGTGTCGTGTCAGTTTCAGGTTCGATCCGAACCCAACCGTGACCCGAAATTGACACCCCTAAATTTCTGACGACTTGAGCGTAACTAGTCCAATAGCTAGCCCTGCCACCATACACCTGTTGCTCCAATGGATCGAAGTTCTCCATCCAGACGGCCTGCGACGTCATCCGAAAACCTTTATGAAATTTAAATTGTTGCTAAATAAGGTTTGCTGAGTTGCCTTGATAGCAACCAAAATATTCATTTTAATTATCCCTTCAATGCTTTTTGAAAAAAAAAATGATTACATAGCATATTATTCATTTGAAGCACGTCAAGGCTTCCAAATCAAATTCTTTTGTTCACGAAGTTTGTTCCCTTGCTGCTCAACTAGCATGTTGCACTTGTGATTTCGGTATCACAAACTATAGGGTATCTTCTGCGAAAGAAATGGAAGAGATTCTTAATTCTGCCAAGAAAATGTGGATGTTAGGTTTTTAAAGAAAAGCTGCAGAAGAAAATATTCAATTTGTGTTCAAAGAAGGATTTAGCCAATATTGCTTTGATAGTATTTGAACAATGGAAACTCATTGCATCATGTAGTCTATATTATATGTTTTTTTTTTTTTTTACCTCAATTTGATTGTGTTTTCTCAAGTTATTCATTTATATGACTCTTGGTCTGTTTGTTAGTTTTACAAGATTCGACCTCGATCAACTACCGATTATTATGTTGTTTATATTTATTAAATTTATATTTGTATAGTATTTTATTAAATTTTGTAATTTGATCACAAAATTTAAATTTTTGGCATTATTTTTTTTTACTGTGTTGCCCTTTAGAAGTTGTTTTAAGCCTTGCTAAAAGCTCTGCTAAAGCCTACTTACAGCAGCATTTGTGGAACTGCTACTAAAGCTTTTCTAACGAACGCAAATACAACAGTTTCTAAACCGCTGCAAATAAATTAGTAAGTTTTTAAACTGCTGCAATAGATTATAAAAAGTGTTGTGAAAGCCTGATTTATTAGTAGTGGTTAGATTTTATTTGGAATAACTTTTTTTATTGTTTTCTATAGTAGTTTATTAGATTTCATTTGTGAATGTTTTTTTGACTATTTCTTAGCTTTCTACATGCAACAATTAATTTTTTTATATTAAAAAACAGCTTTAAAGAATCAGTAAGAAAGCTGTCTCAAACGAAGCCTTAATAAGCAATTTAAAATTTAAAAAAACATTCACAAAAAAGTCATGGCAGAAAATTATCTCAAACAAAGCCTTAGTCGAAAGATGATTGTTCACTAGACAGAGTCTTTGTTTGAAACAATTTAAACTTTTCTACTAAAGTTTTTAAAAGATTCTTCTTCATCCACAAATGTAAATAGGGTTTCTGATTTTTTTTTTTTTTTTTGTTGTTGCAAAATTTGAAGGCTTAGCCCAATCTATTGATGATCAAAGGAAATATAAATATACAGGTAAAACAAAAACAAAAAACCTGTAACTAAAAGAGCTAAAAGAACAAAGACGGAAGAATTAGAAAACCCATGGACCAAAAATTATCAAGGATGAGCCTGTATGCATGGACTCATAATACAAAGGATATCACGTGACACGGGTTCAACCACTCCCTTGGTTGCCGAAAGACCAGGCCCAAAAATTTGCCCGCAAGAGAACTGTTAAAGTATAAACAGAAATAAATATATTTGTATTTACTTTTCCGTTGCTTAGCTGAAATGAGCTCATTGGCTCTTAGGATCATCCTATGTCTATATAAAGCTGTAACCTCTAGACATCGATATATGAAATAATTCACTTTCTGTTTAGTCACTTCATCTCTTCTTCTTGTTGTTCTTGATCTGGAAACCTCTCTCTTAGTTTCTTCATGGTATCAGAGAGCTAGGCAAGAAGAACTCTTACAGAGTTGAGCTCCGCTACGTCTAATCCCGGAGAGCAATCGGAGATAGAGGAGACGGAAGACTCAAGGATTTCATCGGTTCTGAAATTCGTCGTCTCAAACTTAAAGACAATCGTCTCGATTCAGCTGGATGCCGACAATTACCCCGTATGGAAAGCACAAATTGCAAAAAAATTTCGTGCAAACGGATTTGATCGGTTTCTTGATTCCTCTCTCTCTTCTCCGGCTCCGGTAGTTATTCAAGCAGACGGTCGATCTGCTCTAAATCGACATTTCAATCAATGGCGGTTAACGGATCAAAATCTTGCCGCGGCTATATGCTCCACAATATCCTCATCTATCCTACCGTATGTAGTTCATCTTGAATCAACGACCTCCATCTGGACCACGCTCAAATCAAGATTTCAATCTACAAATAGGTCAAAAGTGATTCAGCTCAAGAAGTCTCTTCACAACATTTCACTCAAGAATCAAACCATCACTCAATACCTATTCAAAATAAAGAAGATCGTTGATCAAATCTCTGCATCAGGAGCGACGGTGGATCATGAAGATGTTCTTCTCTACATCCTCAATGGTCTTCCACCGGCGTATCAATCCTTCAAAACATCGATTCGAACAATGTTAACTCCTCTCTCACTGGATCAGTTGTATCCCCTGCTCCTCAGTGAAGAGGTTAACATTGCATCTGATAATGCTCGTGCTGCCATTCAACCGGATCCTGACACGACGCTCTTCACAACTCGTGGCAGAGGTCGCCGCTCTCGGGGCAGGGTGTCGTCGTCCAACGTTCCGACATCTCGCTCTGCCTCTACCTCTCAGGTCATCTGTCAAATTTGCGATAAAAGAGGTCATCTGACATCAAGTTGCTGGCACTGAGCAAACCTCAGCTACGTTTCCAGGCAACAGCAATCGCAACCCAGAGCTCTTGCAGCCAATACAGAAAACTCCTACTCGGAGTGGTTTCTTGACTCCGAAGCCACAAATCATCTCACCAATTCGCTGGACAATATGTCCATTGCAACACCGTATCATGGCTCCGACACTGTTACTGTAGGTGATGGGAGATCGGTTAACATTGCCAATACCTGCAATGGATTGTTACCGACTCCCAATCGTAAGCTCTTCTTATCTAAAATTCTTCACACACCGTTTTTACATTTTAACTTGATTTCCATCTCAAAACTCACTCAAGAAAATGATATTTCGATTATCTTTAATCCCTCTGGTTTCGTGATTAAGGATATGAAGACGCAACAGGTGCTGCTTCAAGGCCCATGTGAAAACGGTCTCTACCCGATCCGGACGTCGGATTTCCCTGCTTCTGGCGTAGGACTCACTGCTGTCTCCAAGAACTCAATCAAATGGCACAATAGATTAGGACATCCTCATGAGGGGTGATCAAAACTATCTCTCAGTGTAACCCTTTACTAAAAATAAACACTGATCATATTGATTGCATATCATGTAAACAATCAAAATGTCATAAAATTGTTTTCGAAAAATCTAAAAATCGAAGCAATTCTCCTCTGTCTATTGTGCACTCTGACGTTTGGGGGCCGGCTCCGGTCTTATCCAATCAAGGATATCGCTACTACGTGCTCTTCGTAGATGATTTTTCAAGATTCTCCTGGATTTTCCCTATAAAAGAAAAATCTGAAGTGTTTGACATCTTTGTTCATTTTAAAACCAAACTAGAGAAGAATACCATGCATACTATCAAAACTTTCAGGTCTGATGGAAGATCAGAATTTGTGAACAATAAATTCAATCAGTTCTTGAAAACGCACGGTATAGCTCACCAACTATCTTGTCCTTACACCCCTGAGCAGAATGGGGTGGCTGAACGTAAGCATCGACATTTGATCGAAACAACAAGAACACTACTTCACACAGCTTCGGTTCCATTCCAACATTGGCCTGATGCCGTCCTCACGGCATATCTGGTTAATCGATTACCCTCTTTTAACACTGCTAACATAACTCCGTTTGAATTATTTTTCAATAGCAAACCTTCATACAATCACCTACGCACGTTTGGTTGTGCTTGCTTTCCCTTATCTCCAAACCATAATCATCATAAACTCCAACCAAAAGCACCTCTGTGTGTACTTCTTGGGTATTCGGATGTTTATAAATGTTATAAATGTTTGGACATAACAAGCAATAGAATCTTGTATTCTCGTCATATCTCCTTCACTGAAACATTGTTTCCTTTTTCTAAAGATACCGTCGCTAACGAAGATCACATCTCGTTACAGTCCACGGTTCATCCGAATTTACTGCTCCCTGTGTCCATTTCTAATATCATTCAAAATAAACCAAAATCTAATAAATGTGCTAAGGACTCTTGTCACAGGCCGTGTACATCCCCCATCCAAGCACCACCCTCTGAACCACCTCCAGCCCCTGCTGTGTTGAAGAATCCCACTCATCACATGGTTACAAGGAAGCAGACGGGGCACTTAAAACCCCCAGATCGTCTGAACTTGCTTCACTCTACTGTGTCGTCTTCAGAAACAGACACACCAACAACCTATGCTCAAGCGATTAAATCACCAGCCTGGAGAGATGCAATGGCGCAAGAATTCTTAGCTTTACAGAAACAAGGTACCTGGAGCCTCGTTGAACCAAAGCCGGAGTACTCTATAGTCGGCTGCAAATGGACGTTCAGAATAAAAATGCATGCAGATGGATCCATAGAAAAATACAAAGTGCGACTGGTAGCTCTCGGAAATCATCAAGA
Organism: Dendrobium catenatum; assembly: GCF_001605985.2. NCBI lineage: Eukaryota > Viridiplantae > Streptophyta > Magnoliopsida > Asparagales > Orchidaceae > Dendrobium > Dendrobium catenatum. The sequence continues at coordinate 7,331,849 of NW_021318852.1, forward strand.
ATTTGGCTTGGATTACAATGAAACGTTTAGCCCGGTGGCTAAGCTACCGACCATACGTATACTATTAGCAGTGGCTCTTTACAACAACTGGAAAGTAGACCAGCTCGATGTGGCCAATGCATTTCTTCACGGTACATTATCTGAAGCTGTTTTTATGAAGCAGCCTCGCGGATTTGAAGATGCACAGGTTCCGAATCATGTATGTAGACTTAACAAGGCCATCTATGGCCTCAAACAAGCACCTCGCCAATGGTATAACACGTTCACTGCTTTTCTTACCTCCATCGGCTTCACTCACAGTAAATTGGACCCTTCACTGCTCACTCTTCGCAATCAGCGCACAACTATTTCTTTGCTAGTTTATGTCGATGACATTTTAATTATAGGAAACAGCTCGGATGCCACTCCTCCGTCGTTAATCAGCTTAGTACTCGCTTCGCTATGAAACATCTGGGACCAGTGCATGACTTTCATGGGATAAGAATAACCAAAACCGAAGACATGTTCTTCCTATCTCAACGTCACTATGCATCGTACATCCTTCAGCAAATGAACCTTGAAGATTGCAAACCATTAGCAAATCCAACCTGCACTAAATTTCCGGATTCCTATCCTCCGAATTCGGGACAAATGGATACCCAGCTGTATAGACGTCTAACAGGGTCGTTGCAATACCTTACACTAACTCGCCCGATTATTGCGTACAGTGTGAATCAGCTATCACAGCATATGCATGAGCCTCAACCAAAACATTACTTATTGCTCAAACGACTACTACGCTACATCAAAGGTACGATTAATTTTGGAATTCCGATCACAAAAACTAATCTACATCTCAAATCATTTTCAGATGCGGATTGGGTTGGAGATCCTGATTCACGAAGATCGACGTCTGGTTACTGTTCTTATCTCGGCGACACAATCATCTCTTGGACTGTCAAGAAGTAGCATACGGTGGCTAGGTCATCCACGGAGTCGGAGTATCGGGCACTTGCTGCACTCACAACAGACATCATCTGGCTAAGAAGATTACTTTCGGAGTTCGGGATTGATCAAACAGAGCCCACGAACATATTTTGTGATAATACATCTGCTATTGCTCTAGCGAACAATCCCGTATTTCATGCCAGAACAAAACACATTGAAATTGATCAAAAATATATTCGTGAGCATCTTCAACAAAACAATGTTCGTCTTCTACCAATTAGCACCATAGATCAAACGGCGGACATTTTCACTAAAGCTCTATCAACCCCAAGATTCGTCAAATTGAGAGACAAGTTAACGGTTTCGGAAGAACCATTAACTTGCGGGGGAATGTTAAAGTATAAACAGAAATAAATATATTTGTATTTACTTTTCTGCTGCTTAGCTGGAATGAGCTCATTGGCTCTTAGGATCATCCTATGTCTATATAAAGCTGTAACCTCTAGACATCAATATATGAAATAATTCACTTTCTGTTTAGTCACTTCATCTCTTCTTCTTCTTGTTCTTGATTCTGGAAACCTCTCTCTTAGTTTCTTCAAGAACTACAATAGGCATGATCCTTTTGAGAACATAGGAGTAGTCACATTCAAACATCAAGTGAGAGAGAAGTCTCATTAGTGAAAAATTATAAGGTGCGGAGTGCGGTCCGCACAAGTATTAGATACCTAGCGGTACCCAACGGTACCGAATGCGGGTACCGCTAGATACCCAATACTTGTGCGAATGGTTCTTCCTGTCCGCACTCCGCACCTAATAATCTCTCCTTATTAGTGCCTTAACAAATAATGCAGCGCTTATCTTGGACAATAATATTTCTTTTAATGCCATCCAAATGTATACCAAAAACCTTAAATATTGCTTTTTATGCCAAATGAGGGAGTGCAAATCCAGGTTAGCATCACCAACAAAACATTCTGCATAAAAATGTTTTGTTATATAAAAAAGCTGTGGAAACATTATCATCCAAACAAATATTATTTTTTATTGACAATTTTTCGTTATATAAAAACAATAAAAAAATTGCCTCAAATAAAACCTACGTAGAGTTAGGGGTGTCAAAACCAGGTCACGGGTCGGGTTCGTGTCGAACCCGAACCGACCCGAAGCTAAACGGGTTGACCCGAACCCGACCCGGTAATGGATACGGGTCAATAATCAGGACCCGAACCCGACCCGAATCGGGTCGGAATGACCCGCTAACCCGATTTATTTTCCAAAAAAAAATCAAAAACACAAACACAGAAAATTATAAACATAAATTTGTATAAATAAAAAATTTATTTAAGAATCAAAACTAATTTGTTAATTACAATATACAAATTATACAAAATATTAAACTATCAAATAAATTACACAAATAAATACAATTTTTAAAAATGTCAAACCATAATTACAATTTACAAAATCTTCAACTCCTTGATGTCTTGACTCTTGTGCAGTTGTGCCTACGGCCTGCCCTCATAGAAAAAAGCTAACTGCAAAAAATATAAAAAATTAAATAGATATAATTTGAAATCCATGAATTAGTTAAAAGCTTGAGTTATTAGCTCAGATTAACCCTCCAAATAATTCATCATTCAATGAAATGTGAGTCAACAATATAATTTTTTTTTGTTGCAGACTTGTGAATCTAGAAATTGTCATCCAAGGCGGCATTTTGTATTTTATACTTAGTATATGTTTGATTAACCCTCCAAATGCCACCTGGTTGCAATAACTTATTTCCCACAATTGACTTCACAATAAGTTTAGAAGGGTACTCATCATCGCTACTCAACTTTCAATCATTTCGGAACCAACCATCAACACAGCCAACCAACCATCAACACAGCCAACCAACCATCAACACAGCCAACCAACCATCAACACAGCCAACCAACCATCAACACAGCCAACCAACCATCAACACAGCCAACCAACCATCAACACAGCCAACCAGCAACAACACAGCCAACTGTCAACACAGCAAAATAGGAATAACAGCAAAAGAATCTCCCTGCCAAGTGCCAACATAGCCAACTAATCTCCCTGCCAACACAGCAAACCGAGCTACCCAGCCAGAGAAACCACTAAATTTCTTTATGTTCTGTTATTCTGCGCAGTTTATACTATTTTTTTATGTTTCATCAAAACCTCTCAGCAAACCATCATATAAATAAAATACATCAGTATAAATTTATTTCTATTCAGGCACAACATCCCTGGGATTCTTGAATGCACCCCAACAACACGAAGACATCAACCAACCAAAGACAGCCAACCAACAAACACAGCCACCATCCAACAACACAGCCAACACCATCCAACCATGTAATCCAACTAAACACATCAAACTCAACACTCTAAATGTATAAGACAACAACAACACCAAGACAACAACCAACCCAAACACCCTAAATGTTTAAATGTAGCAACAACACTAAAACAGCAAGTCAACAACCATCATATAAATTATTTCTGTGCAGTTTCTACCTTTTTTTCTTACTCAGCACAACATCCCTGGGCTTCTTGAATTCACCCAGCAACAACACGAAGACAACAAACAACCAAGACAGCCAACCAACACCACAGCCACCATCCAACGACACAGCAAACCATCCAACCAATGTAATCCAACTAAACACATCAAACTCAAACTCTAAATATTTAAAGACAGCAACCAACCCAACACCTCTAAATGTTTAAAGATAGCAACAACACTAAGACAGCAAGTCAACAAACCATCATATAAATTTATTTCTGTGCATTTCCACCTTTTTTTCTGTTCAGCACAACATCCCTGGGCTTCTGAAGCACCGAGCAGCCAACACGAAGGCAGCAACCAACCTAAAGACACACAACCAACAACACAGCCAAACATCAAAAGTATCAAACTAGTTTCTGCTGTTATTTATGTTACAGTTTCAGATAACAATTGATCCAGGAGGTAGGAACTAGGGGAAGACCGCATACATATAGGCCCAGAAAATGGTCCAGATAACAGCAAAATCAAATAAGAGAACACACAGACAAGTAGCCAATTCATAAAACCAGTTTTGCTGTTAAGAGACAGCAACCAACTATTACACCAGTTTTTCCTGTTTAGAGACAAACAGTACAACACCATAAAAATAGTTCATTACATCAATTTAAAGGAAAATTAGAGTGCAAATAAATTCACAACACAGCCATAAATTGATTTTCATCCAACTACTGAGCTGGCACCAACATCTTCTTCATTGTTGTTCACATCTAAATTTAGGATATCATCAGTTATTGCATCAATTTCGGGTCTTTTACTGTTTCAATGATGCATGTATTAAAAATAAATTAGCACAATGAGATCTTAAATAAAAAAATATAAATAAAATGAATACTCACCATGCTCTCCGTATAACCAGTCTTAACACAAATTAATGCCTCAATAATATCATGTTTTAATGCACTTCGGTATTAATCTAAAATTCACCGCTATTGCTGTAATGCACTTTCAGATGCTACTGTTGTTATTGGAATGCATAGTTCATCACGAGCCATTGCTGAAATACTAGGAAATCTATATTGGTTCCCTGCCAATACTTTAATGTCTAAATCAATACTCTATCAAGCTTAGGTTCATCTAGGTAGATATCTAATTCAGATTTCCTAGGTGTATTAAGCATCCTTTTGAGAATGAAGCAAAATCCTGTATTTTTTGGATTGGTATTAGAAGAAAAAATATAAATAATAAAGTGGTAATATGGCGTACAAAGTTCAACAAAGAACCTTGCAAAATTTAGACTTAATCTTTGCAGTACACCCTTGTGCAACCTCATTGTTGCTTGTAATCCTCCCAATGAAGAAGTCGTTCTTGTACAGTAGTTAGCACACAATGAAATTAACTTGAGTTTCAGCTTTCTAAGTTCGGATTGGTAGTTACCGACCATACAATTTTTTATAAACCACTCAACAAATGCCATTTGTATCTCAGATCCTAGAATCACTGCTCTGCCAAAATATCACTGAATTCTGACCAGTATTGGGTTTCAAATTTTACAATCATTACAGCAGCCATTTCTTTTAGGGATTTGATGGCTACTGCCTCAAAACATTTTTAAGTTCCGCATAAGTTGTTGAAATTACAAGGGAAGTATTAAATTTGCTTGTAGATATGTAGACCCAGAAGTAAGAGAAGTTATTTCATAGAAAGGTCAAAAAACTTACAATCTCTTCAAGCTCTTTCCCATTTAATAGATGTTGGACAATTCTTGTAATTAGAATCAACCAATTCTAAATGTTGAAAAACTCGTTTAAAATAAAATTGCACTGTCAAGCATTAAGAATGTGGAATTTCCATCGGGTTGCGTACATCCTGACGAAACCTCGTTTTCCATCAAGCACTTTGTGAAGCCAAATCAAGAAATTTTGTTTTTCTAGCCTGAGATCCTTTTAACATACTTAATGCTTTCTCTTATTTTCGCAGTTGCACTATCAATGTCTTTTCAAACTTCTTGAACTACAAGATTAATGATATGTGTGTGCAACATATATGAAAAAAAGCACCCTGCCTCAACAAGGCACCTCGCAATTCAAATGATTTCTTAAGATAATCAACTGAACTATTTATTGCAGAAGCATATCCAAGTAATACTGAAGGCTTGGATTCTATTTTCATTCAAACCAAAAGCAACCTGTAATTGCTCAAACAATGAGATTCCATCATGGGGAGGTGGCATGAATGCAAAAGTTAATAATTTCTTTTGCAAATGCCAATCAGTTCAATATATGAGCAGTTAAACAAATAAAAAACCATCAGTTATTTTAGATGTCCTAAGGTCAGATGTTAACAAAATCCTGCTAGTTGTTTGTAGATAACTGTTCATTAAATTAATCTTCTCTAAGGAATAATCTTTTGCATCATTTTCTATGCAGTATTTTTAGAAATTAATTGCAAGTCACGAGAAGATATAACAAAACTGCCTCGAAGTCAAATCCATTCTACACATTGAAAGTAATCATGCATGATATAAGAAGCAGTAAACAAGTCACGAAATACAGCATGATCAAAACTTGTCATCAGACATAGATATTGAAGATCAGTGTTGTTTGTAAATCAACTGTCCTATATCACGCATATTGTTCTTTCTTACAATTTCGAGGTGACGTCTAAGATTACCCGGTTCCATTATTGCTATCACATAGATTAGTAGTACCACATTTCTTGCATTTAACATTTTTGTTTTCCATCTTGTCGTATTAGGGTATCAACTCATAATGGCCCCAAACAACAGAGGTCATTCTTCGACCGTTTCTTAGTAACTGTCGCATCATTACATGATCCATTAGAGGGGCTCTACAGGTATTTCACAAGTGGGGTTCTTCATTTTCAGCAAAAGAAGAATTCCCATGAATGGTATTGAATCTCCATCTAACAAAAAAAAATTAAAAAATATTACAACTTCACAATGTTATTTGTTAAATTTCTTTTTTCAAAAAAAAATACACATAACACATTGATCTTTATAACGGACAACTAATTGTCTAAGCCAAGTAGCCAACCATCCTACACTAAAAAGAAGTATGACTTCAATACTTAATGGGTTGAAGGCTTGTTACTCCAAATACTTAGTAATAAGAAAATAGTAGAAAACTGCAATAAATAACAACAGAAACTGCACACAGAACATAGAGCATGACCTGGCTCTTTTGCATAGAAATAACAGCAGAAATACACATAAAGAAAAGTAGAAACTACACATAAATAACAGTAGAAAATGCCAGAAATAAAATAGTAGTAGCTTCACAGGAATTACATCAAAAAACTGCCACAGAAATAATAGTAGAAACTAACAAAATATAACAGAAGAAACAGGCTCAACAGCTCAACAGCACAGAAATAATGAACATTAGAGCTCGACCTGGCTCATTTGCATAGAAATAACGGCAGAAACAGGCTCAACCGCTCAACAGCACAGAAATACATGAACATAGAGCTCGACCTGGCTCATTTGCACAGAAATAACGGCAGAAACAGGCTCAACCGCTCAACAGCACAGAAATACATACATAGAGCTCGGACCTGGCCTCATTTGCACATGAAATAACAAACAGAAACAACACAGAAATACAGAACATAGAGCTCGACATGGCTCGATTTGAACAGAAATATAGCAGTAAGTGAACAAAAGCAAAAATCCAGCCGGAACTAACCAAAAAACCAGAAAATCGAGCTCGACTTGGCTCGTTGCACCAGAATATCGGAAAACCCTAACCCAAAAAACAAGAAAATCGAGCCGGAACTTCGCAACCAGCAAGACAAATCTCACCTATGCTCAATAATCTCATATATCGTGCTTCTAAAAAGGAGAAAGAAAGGAAAAAAGATGAGAGATACAAACAGCGAGAGATTGTAAGTATTATGTATTCCGTTGAGCCAAAGTCAGATGTGCACCGATGAACAGGACGAAAGGATATAACCTACGACCCAAGATATAGCCAGAGAAGGAGAAAGAGGAAACCATAGACAGAGTCGAGGAGATCTGTAGAGAAGAGGACTGGTCGGAAACTCTGACGAAGCAGCGAAGAGGAAGAGAGGCTGGAGAGATACGGCGCGTGAAGTGAAAATGATCGCGTAAAACCCTAACGCGACTTTATTACTCATCCCGTTAAGCGTTATCCGCGTGAAATTAATTCCGTGTCAAACGGGGTCGTTAACGGTTACCGGGTTAACCCGACCCGACCCGACCGAAAATTCAATTCGTGCATTTTTATGACCCCGAACTCCGACCCAGTTTTCAAACGGGTCGGGTCCAACCGAAATATCCGTGTCGTGTTCGAGTCGAATTTTCGGGTCGTGTCAATTATTGACACCCTACGTAGAGTCATGTTACACAAGGAAGTAGATGAAGACTTATTTCTCTAGAGAGTCGAGTATGCGCATGCAATATGTATTATGATATTTGATCTCAATTTATTTATTTTCTGAGATAAATCACAATTAACTTGAATCGATTTTAAACATGATTCATCTTTTTGTGGCTATTTTTGTTTGGAATATAAAAAGTGTTGATATATTATGGAAACTATTATCTTGATGTGGGCACGAATCTCGAAGCAAAACTCAAGTTGAGAAATTTAAAAAAAATAATAAATTCGGAACATTTGAATATGATTTCAACAAACTTATAGTCGAACTGAATGTCTCAGAAATACTAACCCAAGAGCACCAAATCGACTCAATCTGAGGCCCAAAATGAGTCAAAATCAAAAACCCGAAGAACATTTGAATGTTCAAATCATAATTTGAATTGCTAAACGGTTTTCAACATGCTTATACTTCAATCGGATCGACTCGACGAACCAGCAAGCCCAAGATCACCAAATTCTTGATTCGTTAAAGACATTCAAAATGCCCGGCAAAACCAGTTCCAGATCAAGTGAATCAACATGGTCGTCCAATTTAAACCATTTTTCAATTTTACCGCTTGATAATCACTCCTATTTATCCAACCATGTCACTCTCAGAAAACTATAACTAGACACCCCTCCATTTCTCATGTAAAGGGAAAAGCAAGGCAAGGAAGATAGTTTTCTTGCCATCAGACTCCTCCTTCGATTACCGTCGGACTTTCACGCCGGTCCACCACTTACGCGGATTTTCTGTCCCGGCAGCCGACGGAATTGCTGGACTTCTGCCCGACCCACCGGATGTCGGACTACTGCCCAACTGTCAATTGAATGCTCGATTTTCGGCCAAATAACAAACACCGCTAGCCAAAAAAACGCAGAAAATCGAGCTCGACTTGGCTCATTTGGCACCAGAATATCGGAAAAACCTAACACCCAAAAAACAAGAAAATCGAGCCGAACTTCGCAAACGACAGCAAGACAATCTCTACCATGACTCATAAATCTTCATATATCCGTCGCTTCTACAAAGGGAGAAGAAAGGGAAAAAGATGAGAGATACAAAAACAGCGAGAGAGTGAGAGTATTCGTGTATTCCTGTGAGCAAAGCAGATGTGCACGGAACAGACGAAAGATGAAAACTCACGGACCAAGAAATATGCCAGGAAGGAGAAAGAGAAACCATAGACAGATCGAGGAGATCTGTAGAGAAGAGGACTTTCGGAAACTCTAGAAACGAAGCAGCGAAGAGGAGGAGAGGCTGGAGAGATACGGCGCGTGAAGTGAAAAATGACGCGTAAACCCTAACGCGAGCTTATTTTACTCATCCCGTTAGCGTTTCGCGTGAAATTAATTCCCGGTGTCAACGGTCGTTAACGGGTTACCCGGTTAACCCGACCCACCCGACGCGAATTCAATTCGTAGTCATTTTTATGACCCGACACCGACGCCGTTTTTCCAAAACGCGGTCGGGTCCCAACGAAAATTCCGTGTCGTGTTCGAGTCGGATTTCGGGTCGTGTCAATTATTGAGCATAGTTATCCGCCTTACGATAGAGTCAATTTTACAAGGAATAGATGAAACTTATTTTCTCTAGAGAGTCGAGTATTGCGCTTTTATTACAATATGTATTATGATTATTATCTCATAATCTTATTATATTTCTGAGATAAATCACAATTAAACTTGACTCGCATTTTAAACAATGATCATCTTTTTGTGGGGCTATATGGTTGGAATATAAAATAGTGTTGATATATTATGAATATTAATCGTTGATGGGACGATCTCGAAAGCAATAAATCAAGGTTGGAAAATTTAAAAAAAATAAATAAAATTCGGAACCATTTTGAATTATGATTTCAACAAAAACTTATAGTCGATACTGAATGTCCAGGAAATACTAACCGAATGACACCAATTCGACTCAATCTGAGCCCAAATGAAGTCAAAATAAAGGAACCGAAGAACATTTGGAATGTTCAAATCAAAATTTGCGATTGCTAGACGGATTTTCACATGTCCTTATATTCAATCGACTCGACCTCGACGAATCCAGCAAGCCCACAGATCACAAATTCTGATATCGTTACGACATTCAAATGCCCGGCAAAACAGTCACGATCGAAGTGAATCAACATCGGTCCGTCCATTTTAAACCATTTTCAATTTCCAAAACCCTTGGAAAATTATCACTCCCTAATTTTAACCCCAAAACCATGTACTCTCAGAAACACTATAAAATAGACCCCTCATTTTCTCATGTAAAGGAAAGCGCCAAGCAAGGAGATAGTTTTCCTTGCATCAGACTCCCCTCGAATTACCGTGGACTTTCACCCGCGTCACCAACTACGCCGGATTCTCTGCACCGGCAGCCGACGGATGCTGGATTCTGCCCGACACCGACGGATGCGGATTATTCTTACATTCTTTAACTGCCCCAACTGTCAGATTGACGCTCGATTGTTCGGGGCCACTAACAACACCGCTAGCCATCGCCAGTTGTCCGCCACCACTATAAGGCCGTTGGAGACTACCACTTCAGTTGAATGTCGCCACCCGCCGCTAGCACAGCAATGCCACCTAAGCTTACTCTCTCCATCTCTCTAAGCTGAAACTGTAAAAAAAAATGTTTTAAAGATTTTTTTTTTTTTTTTTTTTGCCTGTACGATCCTTTTTAAAATTTTTAAGCTGTTCCGTTACTTCTAATTTAATCTTCATAATGATTTTTTTAATAAAAAATTAAATTACGAGAAGAAACGTGATGAAGAAGACAAAATATTTTGAAAAAGAGGAAGAAGTGGACTAAATTTTGGTACATCTTTACAGACGTCTAAGTACAACAGTTTAATTTCACTAAGTTATAATAGGAAGGGGAAAAGGAAACACAACTCGAAGATAATTATGAGAGCAAAACTTCCATATTCATATAATCTATGAACTAATGGCCGAAGGACTCGCTGATAATTCCACCCATATCCTAACTCAGGAGCCACTAAACAACTATGCCGGCGATCGGCGCCGGCAGATTCTCTTGGCTGCAAAAGAAGAGCTCCTCAGCTTTCTAGACCTACACCTTCTCTTCCACAAGCTTTAATGCCGGAGTCCTCTATTTCCTCTCCCCTTTTTCCCACCACCTGCCACTGGCAAAGGTGGGTCCATCTCCTCCACCGCCACCGGCAATGGCCGTTCATCTCTCCACAGACACCCCCTCCTTCCATCACGCCGGCTCGTAGTCCTCATGCGCTTCTTGCTGTTCCATAGGAGGAACTAAGAAAGCGAACTGATGCCATGAGAAAGAAAAGCGCCCGGCTGCAGAACGCTGCGGCGGTGAAGCGTGCTGAGTGGTGCTGCTTCGGCCTTTTTCAACCGCCTTGCAACGGGTTAACTATGCCCATGCAAGCCGACTTTTGGGGAGGAGGGACGTCCCGTTGTTGGCGGCGCGGGCGGCGACGGGGGGCGCGGAGGAGAAGGTTTGATGCATAAGAAAGTACTGAGGTCATGGCTGGAAGAAGAGGGCTGAGGTGGAAGAAGAGGAAGAAGGTGAGTGGGTATTTAATGGAGAGTGAAGAGATATCGGGGCTTTGATTAGTCTATGACGGAGAGCAGAGGGATGCGTAATGAGACTGTTCTATTAGACTAGCTAGTTTATTGAATGAAATTTTAAAAAAAAAAAATTCCCAAAAAATAATAATGATATAACGTACATGATGTCTCTAGAGAGAACTTTGACTTTATATCTCGTTATATAGTAAAAAATTTGCTAAAAATATTTTTATTTTATATTTTTGGGTGAAATTTATTTTAAGGGTATTTTTTTTTTTTGGATAAAATTATTTTTGAAATAATAATTGATATATCATCGCAAAAAAAATCTTGATCGGGCACGGAATCTTGATGCAAAATCAAGTTCGGAAACTCGAATTTAAAATTGGGACCACCAAACTCCAATTTAAGCAAACTTATAGTCGAACTGAGCGTCTAAGAATAGAAACCCAACGACACCAAAATCCAACCCGATTTGAGTCCAACAGCCCAAATCAAGATTAGAAGCCGTTGTTGCCAAGATTCAAACCACAATTTGGATTACAAGCGGTTTCCAACACATAACATCTTATTAGTCGAATCAAACGGCTCGACAGACTTAAATTACAACTCTATCGCGGCGTATATTCTACCCCAACAATAATTATAAGCAATAGTCTTGATGATTTGAAAGACTTTTTTTGCTATGTAAATTCTCATCTTCTAAGCAACTTTTCTTTGCCTTTCCAATTAATTAGTGTTAATATTCTTTTTTACTATAGAAATATGTTGAAAGCTTCTAATAATAAGTTTTCTTTGGAACTAATAGAGGTAATTGCATTTTTTCTATTTAAAAAATATGAATGCAACTCATCAAATTATGGTTATACAGGAAGATTCAGGGCGGTATGAGAATTCTATGTTTGAAAAGAGCGAGTTGCAAACATTTATTCAGCGTTAGATCCTTGTTTAAACAAAATTCGAACGTCTATATTGAAGAAAAGGGTATTGATTTATTCTCTTTTATGTATTTAAGTGTTTCAATTTATGTATTAGGTGCCTAAATTTGTTAGGGGTATCAATATTTTGCACGATCCAAAAATTCAACCCTAAAACATTTTAGGTTAGGTCAAAACCATTTGACAACAGTCCGCGTTCCCGTTTGGACCAAATCGGGTTAGATCCGAGACAAACCGCAAACCTGAAATTAACCGGGACTGACCCGATTTTCCATAGCACAAGTCCGATTCACCTCCTTCGAGAGGAAGCGAAAGGGTTGCGATCGCGAAGCAAACAACGACGATGTCGACGACAGGGACTAGGGTTTGGCTTTCTCTTCTCCCGCAGTTCTTGGCCTCCTTTGATGAAGTTCCTCCTGTCAGGGTCTGAAGACACGAGAGTTGAGCTGAGCTATTGTTTCATCTGCAGTTGGTTTCATAAGCAACGACGACAATGGGCTGACGATAGGGGCTCGATGTTAACCCTTTTGTAGTTGGATCAGAAGCAACGAAGATGAACAGGAGGAGCTCGCATCTGTTTTTTGGCAGTTAGATTGGAAGTAAACCACCGACGACGACGGTAGGACTCGCCTGTGTGCGACCTCGTGCCTCACAGTTCAACAGCTCAACTCTGATCAACCAGCCTACTTCACCGACTCACACTCGCTTGCAGGCTCACGGTCTCAATTCGCCTCTATCGCGGTTGTATCACACTCCGCCAAGTTTTTAATCAAAATGGTCCACGCGGTCCAGGTCCGAGTTCGGTCACCTTAGGGTTTAGGTTGGTCAACTTGTGTCGGCATTTGTTGGATTGAATC
>NW_021318852.1:7345143-7394099 GCF_001605985.2 Dendrobium catenatum
GAGCGGGAGCGGCCCAAAGAGCTGCGGGTCCAGCAAAGCGGAGCGGTCGAGGCGGGGACCGCAGACCGGTCCAGGCCAGACCGCTGACCGATCCAGGCAGTACTGCTTGACCCGGTCCAGCAGTCCGCGGCAAACGGAGCTCGCAAGCCTCCACCGCGCGGTTCTCCTTCCGCGCAGGTCAAATCGCGCCCCGGCGCACACGCAAAAACGTAACCTCGCTGGGGGGAACCCGCCGCCCGGCCGTCGTCCTATGAATAAAATCTCACGGAAAAAGAGACAGGGCGACAGCTGCAGGCATGGCGGCGGGCCGCCCGGTCAGCCAGCCGGTGTGTTCAGCCTCATATACGTCTGTCCAGGGCCCGATTTTCGAGTCCGGACGGTTCCGATTTGGCCATTTTTGGGTCCAGGACATGTTTTTCGACAAACACTATAACGTTCCGGACTCAATTTTCGACGCTTTTCGGAACGCTTCAACGGGGCAAGGCCTTATATAATCAAGGTTTGCAGCAATGTCAAACTTTTGGAAACTCTAATTTTTTGAAAGATTCGGCCAATGTAAAAAATCAGAACCAATGTAATTTTCGGACTATCTGGAGCTTCGAACGTTCCGAAAAAGTGGAGGCAACTGATACGCATCGCAAATCATCTTGATCGCACGGAATCTCAGAGGCAAGAAACTATGTTGGAAAGCTTCTCAAAATTTAATAATTTCAGCGAGAAAGCATTATGAACTCCGATTAATTTCAGCAGCAGCAATGCTTACAAGCCTAAACTGAAGCGATTCTCGGAGGGGAAAACACGAACCCAAACGACACCAAGAGTCAACCAAATTCCGAGCTCAAATGAGTACCGAATCAAGCGGATTCAAAGCGGCATGTTGGAAGTTTCATAAACCCAATTTGAGTTACCAAACGGTCTCCGATTTTGACGAAGCTTATACTCGAATCAGAGTGGCTCGACGAGACGAATCAACGAAGCGCCAAGATCATTCCACAAATTGCCCCGGAACGATCATAAGGCCATCAAATGCTCCAAACGAACGGCTGCATTGATAATCATAAAGGTGATTCATAGTCGCCGTCCTTTCAAACCACTCCTTCGTTTTCGCTGGCCCTTGAATCTCAAGCCTATTTACGGGCTTGCACTCCGAGAAAAAAAACTATAAAAAGACTATAAATAGAAGCCCTTACATTCTACAACCAAGGGAGAGAAAGGGAAGGAGAGAGAAAGTAAAGAGAAAAGAGAAGAGGAAGGAGTGAAGGAGAAAGGGGAATAGGAGATTGCCTCCACTCCCTCGACACCGCCGCCGGACAGTTTAGTTTTCTGCCGCCTGAATCTGAAGGACGCCGGACTTTACTGTCCGGTATTTTCAGAAAACACAGGTAATCGCAGGGATTTTGTGAATTTCGTTGGAAACCCGATAGACAAATTGTATTTGGATTATCCCGGACTTGTGGGGAAGGAAATCCGCCGGATTTGTAATCTACGAAAACACTAGATGGAAGATTTGTGCAACTGGGCGATGGTCCCGTGTGGTTCCTTCCCATATTTTTTTGGTTTCCACAGTTAAAAAAACTCTTCGTGTTCACTCTTTTCTTTTTCTGTTGTGTTCTGTGTTAAACTTACGTGCAACGCTCGGACGCAAATTTACAAACTCTACCGCCGCGTATTTTCTAACACGCAACAATTATATTTATTTAAAATAAAACATATTTTAATTATATATTTTCATAATTTAAATAGTAAAATGATATATAAATAAATATTAAAATTTAGATATTAAATAAGCAAAAAAATTATTTTTTTGTGACCTGTATCTAATAATGAAAATCCCGCGCCAAATTGAACGAATTTGGCTTCTTCCCATACGCTAATAATAAATCTATTACTACATAAAAATCTATACTACTATTAAAGTGTCGCTTGTGATTCTCCCCATACATCATCCTGGCCGTTAAAAATTTCAATCTTTATATCAATCGTTCATTTTCTTAACGCCGCATCTGGTTGCCAACACATCCCTCATTTCTCTTCGCATCCCTGCGCTCTTCATTTGTATGAAAGCATCCTACACGAAATGCTGCTTCCATTGTTGTATAAGCTTTCCTCGTTACACTTCAAACATCGCAAAAAATATCTGCTCCTCTCCCTCTGATTCGCATGAACGCTCCCCCATCTCCATTCGCAAAAATGTCCCGACCCAACTCCGTCGCCCTCTGATCCGAAATCCCAGGAATTCGTCTATCTTGTTCGCATGACTAGGAAGACCGGCCGAAAACTTAAGGGAGTCCAAGACGTCTGCCTCTCTTCTTCTCTCGACGCCGACGCATTCATCCCCAACCGCCAATCCTGCCTTTGCCCTAGCCGCTATTTCTACTTTAGGTATTTCTTCTACCTTCTTTCTCTTATTCCCTTCCATTAGTTCCCTTCTTCCTGCTTTTCTGAACAATAAAATGAGGAATTTCTCTCACTGTTGTTAAAATCTAATGGCTTCTTGCAATTTTTTTTCTTTTCTGAACAATAAAATAATGGATTTCTCTGCCTATTGTTAAATTCTAATGGCTTCTTGCAAATTTTTTTTGATAGAGAGTATAATGAGATTTGTTACAGGAATTTTATGAGATTTTCATACTTAGATTGGGAATCACTAGGTCTTTATTTTCTCTTTTATTTTTAAAAATAAATCTTAAAACAAACTTGCTTATTTTGTTTAGATTTCTATAGTTATAGGATTTTCTTTCATGAATCATTTCTATTCAATGCTTCAGAACGAATTTCGTTTTGTTTGAAAAAAATGGATATTCCATTGCTTGGAATGCTGTTGGTATTTCTTCTTCCTTATTTCTCTTATTCCCTTCCATTAGTTTCCCCGCTGCAGTTCTCTTGCAAAAACGTTGAGTGAATTTTTTTTTTTATTAGCTCCAAAGTTCTATTCCCGCTACAGTTATCTTTCAAAAAACTGGAGGCAATTGTTTTTATTAACTCCAAAGTTCTATTCCCGCTGCAGTTCTCTTGCAAAAACATAGAGGTAATTTTTTTTTAATTAACTCCAAAATCCAAACATGGTTTAGATTTAAAATCCACCTTTTAAAAATACGAAAATCAATAAATATGTTGGTTGGAAATATGGGTGATTTTGCTTGTATGAGTCCAGCGGATGTTCAATCAGCCATGGATTGTTTTTTTTTTTTTTTTTTTTTTTCATGGATTGTTTTTTTTTTTTTGTCCTTTTGGAAATTAAAGAATAGATGTTGTGGCTTTCCTATAAGACTTCTATATTGGCATGAACTTAGCTTATCTACATTTTTTCTAAGGTAATATATGCCTCGCTCAGTAATAAGCAGCAGATTTTATCATTTTTTTTCATTGTTCTTTTAAATGTCTTGGTGTGTCAAAAAATTTATTTCCAAAACACATAAGTGTTTGCAAATGTATTATTCATTATTTTTCTCAATCCGCATTAATATTTAGACTTTGATTAGCTGTAAGTTTTCATTTGATGTTTTTCTTCTTATTTTTTCATTTGGACTACTCAATGTTTGTAAATGAATTTAGTTCTCCTTAAAAATTTTTGATATTTCATTTATTGTAATTCAAAATTTATCTCTATTCAATGCAAAAATTTTAAAAAATTCAACACTTTGATAATTGAGATGATATTTTCTTTCTATGTATTTTTTTTTTAGTTTCATTGTGCTATTTTTTTTTTAAATTTATTCATATTTATCGTTTGCAGTTTGAGTACCTAATATACTATTTTGCAGCATCTCCTATCCATCGACTCCAACCCAGGATTTAGTCCTGGTCATTGTTCCCTACTGTTTTGATATATAATTTCAATTTAATTTAGTCTTAACCTTATTTATTTATTTGTTTGAGATTAATAAGTAATATTTTGTTTATCATTTTACAATTCCTTTTATGTACCTCTTTCAACTCCTTCAAATCAAACATAACTGAAATGGAAATGATAAATATGTTTAATTTAGTTTAGTCTTAACCTTATTTATTTAATTGGCTTAGATTAATAAGTTATATTTTGTTTATCATTTTACAACAAAGGCAACTTCCATGCTGGTGCTAATACAACAATAAAACATTAAAAATATAACCTGCAACACTATAAACCTCACAAAGAATTATCAGATTAATACAATCCTTCATCCTCTGCAGATCACAGTTGAGTAATTTTCACAATGGATTTCCACATAACATCTTTTTCATAAGCAGATGCATTATTATAACTAAGATGCACGTGCATTACAGTATACTAAAAAAAAATGTATCACTAATGACATTTATGTAAACCTTGTGCCGTTAGAGTAATTGAGAAGATTCTTGCTCTTTCTCATATTGATAATACAATATATCATAACATTTAAAATGAAATTAAATACATTAATGAAACTAATAAAAATACATTAATGAAATTACCTTCAACTTTAACTCCTTGATAATTGTCAGCCAATATAAAGAGTGCTATAAACATCATAGCTAAGAGTACACAATTTTTACTTCATTATATTATAGTAGGTTAATGTATGACTACCTTACTCATGCCCTGTAAGTAACTCATACCCTTTATATTAACCTCTCAAATTAATTAGGTTCAATAAGATTATGAAAGATGAAGTTTTTAGAATTCCTTTTTAGCTATATGCACATAATTTTTTTTATCTACTTACAGTTAGTTTACTTACTACAATCCGTGTACTAATCAATTTATAAAACGTAGAAAAACAATTTTCAAAGCATAAACAGATGCTTCCCGAAATACTAAACACTCATAATTTTAAGCATGACATTTCAGCTCATTTATGATACTTGTACTTGAGAATAAGCAATGAGAGTTGAACTACATGAAGTCCCTCTGAATCCTCTTCATAATCCTGCAAATCCAGAAATATAAAAGCAAAAGTTTTAATTTAATTCATGATGACATAAATTTGTCTTATTTCTTACTAATGCATTAATTGTTGTTACAGATTGCATACGTTTGTATTTGAACAAAGAAAACACTATTAACATCTATGAGTTTGTCTTCTATTTTGAAAATTTTACTTATTAAAAATATTTTCTAAATAGTTATGATTAGTTTGCATGAAAAGAATTATTATTCAAGTGTACCTTCATAAAATTTTTATTAATCTCTATAGTTTGTCAGTTTTAAGTACAAGGTGTTTATGCAGGAAACATATATTGATCTCCACCATCTCTCACACACAGGTAACTTCTACCCCATTTCTTCTTCTTGCTTTTTCCTCTTCTTCATTTATTCCTTTCCTTCCTCATACTCCTCTCCATTTCTTCTTCTTCTTCTTCTTCTTCTTCTTCTTCTTTATTTTCATCTTCATCCTTTTCCCCTATGTTTTTCCCTTTCTTCCTTTCTTCTTCTCTATATCGTTTTGCCTAAAATTTGATCCTATAAACGTACGATATGGTATTTGAGATAATCTTTGCTTGCTATATGATTTTCTTAAAATCACTGTTCAGCCATTTTTTCCTCATGTTTCTTTAGGATCCAAGGAATCATTCCCCTTTTGGTTAATATATAAGTAATTTTAGCTTTGTCTCAAGTGATCTCTACTACTGCTGAATCTGTGGGTGGCACCATACTTCGACCAACTTCTGTGCACTTTTAGTTAAAATTGAGACTCTAATTACTATTTATTTTTTATTCACGCATAAGTTTAATTGGTGGGGAAATAATATGCTATTTTCATACTTAATTAAGAAAAAAAGAGAGACAATTAGTGAACTTAATTTTAGAAAGGATGTGGTAGAAAGTTGATCCATTAACAAATTCACGACTCATAATCGATATTTTATTTGGACTTTTTGTTGTGATTTATGGGAAATGTTTCATAACTAAGGAATATTCATATTCACATGACACATTTCTTTATATTATGAGGATAAAAATAAGAAAAATGCTCTTCTCTTCCTCCTCCTTCACCTTTGTAAATGAAGAGATCTACTAAATTGTAATGCTCATTTATAGTTTGGAATTTCTAAATCTTATTGTTGTATATTTGATCGAATATTTATACTTTCTAAGTATTGGTCATTTGTGATTTCAATTGATATATGATGATATTCTTCTACGTATTGTGATTTTGGCAAAGCTCGATGGAATCCATCGAGTGATTCATTTTTTTCATCATTTCTTGATTCTTTTCATTCTCCTAATGCTTTTTTTTTTTCAAAATTTGTTGGTCTTTAGAGAAGCCATAAAGTAATTGCCACAGTGGGAGGAAATGCTAAATCGCTCACAATGATGGGAGGCTTTCTCACTAGAGTTTATGTGTAAGTGATTATGAGTTGAATGATTTATGATGAGGTTGTTGTAGCCTATTGTAACTTCTGTTTGACATATCATCATTGTTTATTTTACTTATACAACATTTTTTTGTGCCAATTTTGGTTTGTATCCTTTCTCTCACTTGATGTGTCTACAAACACAAAGTACATTAAAATTTTCTCTGTTTCTTGGTTCTCAGGCTTTTATTTGTTGTAATGTCAGTTTATGAGAGGGTTGGAGATGCCCTCATTTCATTGTAATAAGCATATCCATTTTAGTCAGTTATGTATTGTATGATGAATAGCTGGCGTAGGAAAATGGAAAACGAATTTGGGTTAGGATATTATGATAAGGATCAATCAAAGTGCACATATAAGGGTGCCATAACTATTGAGAATCATCATAAGCCTTTGGTTCTAAAGGAGCTGAAGAAATTATGGAAGAATCTGATCTTCCATGGAATAAGGGATATTTCTCTCCATCTAATTCAATTTTTATATTTTCATATTCCATAATTTAATTTATATTACGAGAAGCAGGGTCAAGAGGAGATATTTGAGTTTATCTTGAGAACCTTCTTATAAGTGATTATGTTCAATATTTTGTAGAAGAACATCTTTTTTTTTTTCAACATGTTATATCGGCTTCAAATCAACATTAGTACTTTTGCATCAAAATAATCTAGAGTAACTTTTACCATGAGAGCTGCAAGAGATCTGATAAGTTTTTCTCTCCATATCTCCAAAACTTCTTTAATGTTTTTTCTTGCCGGCGTTTACTCTACTCCTAGGTTTATTTCTATAATTATTTTGGCATTTTCAACTTCAAAAATGTCTACTCACTTGGTCTTCTAGACTTCTAACATTTTTGACTCTTTGGAAGATGAAATCAACCATCTAAAACATCTCAACAAATGACGGTTCAGCCAAAAGAGTAAATCCTAACCATCACATTTTCTCTATTTTATGTAATTGGTAAATTTATTCTCACATGTTTTTCCTTTAGATCTTTCGTGTTTTGCATTTCGTTTCTAGATCTCTACTCTTTTGGGCTTCACAGGATCTAGACTATTTCGGTTTCAAAATTAGGTAAAGGATTTTGAATACTACTTTATTTGTGATTGAAATTTACTTTTGAGGTAATATGCAATAAAATTACTCTGTTTTCTTTGGATCATTTTTTTCTTGTTTGGAATGTCATATTTGTTAAAAGGCTAAATTGAATAGTCTAAGGCATTCTTTAGTCGGTTGGTTCTACAATTGTCTTTCTCAATCCTCACATGTTTTAAATATAGTTAAATTTGATTTATTGTTTTTCTTTTGCTTAAGCTCTAACAAAGCGATACACTTAGTTGATTCTTATCATATGGGTTCCGTCAAAACTTATGATTTTTAGAAATTTTTAAAATAGCATTTGTAGTTTAGTCCTCTTTATGAAGAATATAGTTTTAATTTTTTAGCATATCCCTTAATCATAAACTTTTATAAATAAGACACTCAAATACTCTATGGTCGATTTTTATTGAGACTTTATTTATGGCTGAAATTTACTTTTGAGGTATTCCAACTGAAAGGAACTAATTTTGCTTCTAAAATTTAATCATTTAGGAATGTTGTTAGGGCTTAAAATCCTTAAAAAATTAATTCTATGACTGCTCTTATTTGATATTCTTGTCAATATTTTATCTTCCCCTATTATACAACATATGACATGTATGAAAAAACTTGATCATATAAAGTGAACATGATTATTCATGTTCCAATAGAGCATTTTGATGATAAATTAAAGCATGATGATAGTAGAGGAAATCAAAACCACTTTTTTCCATCTCTTTTTAACTCAAAGTTGATGAAGCATTTCTTTTTTTTAACTTATCCTAGCATGTTTACTCTTCATGGTATTGCTTGAGGTATCTTAAATGATAAGTTGGGTTTTGAAGATGTGGGATTCTCCAGTGTTCAACTTCATCAATAATTTGTCTTCCAATTCAACTTGTTCAATTAGTTCAGAGCATACATACATTTCATTCTCCTGGTTCTACGGCAATTTCTTCAATTTTTTTCTTCACCACATTTCAGCTTTCATAAGGAATCTAGATTCTTCGTAAGGTAATAATTACAGTGTTCTAAAGCATGCTTGTTTTGTTATACTGAAGCTTCTTTCCATCCCATCTGTCCACTACTAAAGGTGTTGTACTTTCCGCTTCCATTGTGCTTGCCCAAGAAAATTGCGATATTACTAATAGCATGATAAGAATTGTATTTATGTCCGTTACATTCAATTACAGCTTTACCATAGGATATGTCTATATATATATGTGTACTGTAACACCTCTAATTCGAATAAGACAATACTTTTCTCTCTTTCGGTTTCTCTGGCTTTTTCGAAATCCCTCTTCTTCTCTGTCTTTGTTCTCATGGTATCAAGAGTCATTTAGGAAGATCAAGAACCATGGATCCTTCACCTTCTTCCCCCGTCATCTCCTCCTCCTCCACTCAAACTGGCACCACCAACACGACCGTCGGCATACCACCGAATCTCAAATTTCTTGTCTCTAACATCAAGAATCTTGCCCCTCATCACCTTACGACGGACAACTTCCCCATATGGAGGATGCAACTGCTACAGCAATTCACAGCGAATGGCTTCGCTGGACATCTACTAGGCTCTGTACAACCGCCCTCCGACATCGCGTCCGTCGATTATGCTCAATGGCTTCTTGTCGACAGCAACCTCCTCTCCACCCTCTTCTCTACGGTATCTCAATCCATCCTACCATATATCATCACGTCCACCACAGCCCATGTGGCATGGACGGTTCTTGAGCGCCGTCTTCAACCAACGAGTCGATCTCGGGTGATCCAGCTCAAGAACGAGCTCTACCGAACCCAAATGAAGGACCTCTCCGTCCAACAGTACCTCACCCGCATTAAGCAGCTTGTGGACAACATCTCCGCATCCGAATCCAAGATCGAATCGGAAGACGTTATGCTCCACATTCTCAACGGCCTTCCCCCGACGTACAACTCCTTCAAATCAACCATCCGAAATTCCCTTCTACCTATCGATCTAGAAACCTTCTACGCCCTTCTGTGTAATGAAGAGATCCATCTCCAACAAGAAACTCTTCAAGAATTGCACGGTAACAACAATCCCTCGGCCCTCTACGCAGCCCTGTCCAACTCCTCACGCTACCGCAATATTAACAACAAAAGATCGAACAAATCCAAGAACCAACAATCACTCACACCCGCTCCTGTCCTCCCGCCGTCTACATCAGCTCCGCAACCTTCACGACAGCTCTGTCAAATTTGTAGCAAACTCGGACACATCGCCCTCAACTGTTGGCACTGCCACAATCCGAAATACGCCCCAATTGACACCCGCCAACCCAGGGCTCTCTACGCAAATCCAGCCGCTCAAGTCAGTCAAGACAGGATTCTTGACTCAGGTGCTTCCTCCCACCTAACGCCGGACGCCAACAACCTCTACTACCAAACCGCATACCAAGGCTCCGACACGATTTCTACTGCAAACGGTAACACCATTCCCATTAACAGCACCGGTCAAGGACTTCTTCCTTTGCCGGACACCGCTCGTAAGTTAAAACTCAACAATCTACTGCATGTACCCTCTCTTACGCACAATCTCATATCTATCTCAAAACTTACCTCAGATAATTTTGTTTCTATTTCGTTTGATACTAACGGTTTTGTCATTAAGGACTCTCGGGACCACCGTCCACTACTTCATGGATAACTCCGTAACGGCCTCTACCACATCAGTGTTGCTCCGGTCGACAAGAACACGGCTCTAACGGTCACGTCCAATGTTCCGCACAGCTGGCACTCCTGTCTAGGACATCCTAACAAAGACACACAGCTACTTCTTTCAAGGTTGTTTCCTGAAATACACAATGTTCACCACTCTTTTATTTGCGATTCTTGTAACCAGGCCAAAAGCCACAAATTAGTCTTTAATAAAAGAATCACACTTACCACTACACCTTTCGATCTCATTCACACAGACGTTTAGGGACCATCTCCACACTCGTCCCTTAACGGTCACCGATATTACCTTATCTTCATCGACGACTATACAAGATACTACTGGCTCTATTTTCTCCATACCAAAAATGAGACATTAACAATGTTTAAAACGTTCTGCAATCTGATCAAAACTCAATACAACAAAACTCCCAAAATCCTTCGTTCAGACGGCGGCAGAGAATTCACGAGTCACGCCTTTAGGACCTACCTTCAAGAATCTGGCATCATCCAATAGCTCACCTGTCCACATACACCGGAACAAAATGGCCTTGCTGAACGACGACACCGTCATCTCCTCGATCTAACACGTGCACTACTACTCGAATCCGATTTACCACCTAAATTTTAGTCCTCAGCTCTATCCACGACTCACTATCTAATTAACCTATTACCATCCAAATCCATCTCCAACCAAATCCCTCTTCAACTCCTTACAGGCACCACACCCTCCTACACGCATCTGCGAATGTTCGGCTGCTTGTGCTACCCGTGGCTAAGGCCTTACTCCATGGACAAATTAGCCCCCAGATCAAACCCGTGCATCTTCATAGGCTACTCACCCCAACACAAAGGCTATCTTTGCCACAATACTGTCACCGGCCGAACTCACATCTCACGACACGTTCTTTTCTACGAACAAATCTTTCCACTCAAAACAACTGCCAATTCAAATCACACTGATCGCCAACAATCTCAAACTCACATACCTCTGCTTCTCCTAACACCGTCTTCAACCATCCCTCACACCTCTCCATCTCCCACTACTTTCAGCCCAAGCACCAACCCAGCCTCCGCCACACCGAACCCTCAAAGACCCTCTGTTGGAATACCTCAACCTGATCCTGACGGACCAAGCCCATCCCCTCAACCTCCAACCAACACTACGCACGGTCACCCCATGCAAACACGTCTGAAATCAGGAATCCATAAACCCAAGCAAGTGTTTAATCTCCTAGCCCACACTACTCCGCACGACACACCAACCACCTACACTCAAGCACTCAAAACACCTCACTGGCGGACGGCAATGAAACACGAAGTAGATGCACTCAACCAGCAATCCACATGGACACTCGCCCAACCTCCCGCGGACAAGCCTATATTGGGCTGCAAATGGACCTACAAAATCAAATTACTACCCAACGGGCAAGTAGATCGATACAAAGCTCGTCTGGTTGCTCTCGGCTACGACCAACAGTTTGGCATCAACTAAATGAGACCTTTAGCCCAGTTGCGAAGATGCTCACCATCCGTCTCTTACTTATGCTCTCCCTCCACTGCAACTGGCCGGTCTATCAACTAGACGTATCAAACGCTTTTCTTCACGGAGACCTCCTCGAAGACATCTACATGCGACAACCACCGGGCTTCATCGATCAAACTAACCCTCACGCGGGTTGCAAGCTCCAAAATTCCCTTTATGGTCTAAAACAAGCACCGCGGCAATGGTTCAACAAACTCACCAGCTTCCTACAACAACAAGGCTTCCGGTTTAGTCGCTCCGATCCCTTTCTTCTCCTTTTCACCCATAATAACATTCAAATATACATCCTTATCTACGTTGATGATTTCTTGGTGACAGGTAATGATGAACCCGCGATTCGACTTCTTCTCACACAACTTCAAACGCAATTCGCTCTCAAGCAACTTGGCCACTTCTCCCTGTTCCTCGGAATCCAGGTAACCCACTCCAAACAAGGCTATTTTCTGTCACAAGAGCACTATGCTACTAAAATTCTTAATGATGCAGGATACAAGGATTGTAAATCTTCTCCAACTCCGGTCACGCCCAATACAAAACAAAAAGAACCGAATCTGCTCCCACATCCCGATCCCACCCTATACCGCAGACTCGCTGGATCACTACAATACCTCACCATTACTAGACCGGATATCGCATTTGCAGCCAACCAAGTCTGTCAGCACATGCAATCACCCACCGAACAAGACATCAATGATATCAAGCGTCTACTCCGCTACGTCAAAGGCACCCTATCCTATGGCCTGCCAATCACAGCCGGATCCCTCGACCTACGGACTTACTCCGACGCCGACTGGGCGTCTGATACGACTGACCGGAAGTCAATCTCCGGATTTTGCACCTTTCTCGGCCCAAATCTCATTTCCTGTACAGTCAAAAAGCAGGTAATTGTGGACAAATCTTCGATCGAAGCCGAGTACCGGTCTCTTTCCGCAGCCGCCTCAGAGGTGATCTGGCTTCGACGTCTTGCCACCGAACTCAATCTTCCGCAGCCATCCCCGACGACCATTTACTGTGACAACACCTCGGCAATGGAAATCGCCAAGAACCCGGTGTTTCACACTAGGACAAAACATATTAAGATCGACTACCACTTTATTCGTCAGCAAATCAGCTCTGGCAATATCACACTCGAGCACATTCCATCCAAAGAACAAGTCGCCGACATCCTCACAAAGCCATTTTCGATCTCTCGGTTCAACAAACTTCGACAAAAATTAACCATTCGGACAAACGACTGCTCAATTTAAGGGAGGATAATAACATGATAAGAATTGTATTTATGTCTGTTACATTCAATTACAGCTTTACCATAGGATATGTCTATATATATGTACTGTAACACCTCTAATTCGAATAAGACAATACTTTTCTCTCTTTCAGTTTCTCTGGCTTTTCCGAAATCCCTCTTCTTCTCTTTCTTTGTTCTCAATTACCTACTTTGAATGAGGCTTATGTTGACCTTGCTGATGAGATCTCAACCCAACCTGATTTTTTCCATGCCGTGCAAGTTGATAATGGTAGTCCAAATGCTTAGTAATTGTTTTCTAATGTTAGAAAGCATTTGTGATTCATTGGGTTCACCATAGGGGTAACTTATATCTTAATCACCCCCCTTTATCTTGTTGTGAGTTCCGTTTTTCTCTCACAAAGTTTTCTTCTACTTTTCTTTTTCAGACCAAGGTTCACGGGTTGTTCTGTTAAAGTGAGTACCTACCATTTTGGCACTTCCTTAAGTATGTCATCTATGATAAGGGAAGCAGACAAGGAGGCTGTTGTGAGAGCAAAAGATTAACACATTCTTGCAGGAGATATTTTACGGATAGTCTTGAGTCAGCGGTTTCACAGACATACATTTACAGATCCGTCTGAAGTTTATCGAGCATTACGTATAGTGAATCTAAGTCCCTATATGACATATTTGCAAGTGTGTTAGCTTTCTTTCAGATTTTTTGTTTTTTTTTTCTAATTTCTTTATACACTTGAACCTGTGGAGTTGTCATACTATAAACTTAATTATCTTTCATTTTGACTTTTGTTTCTAACTTCTGAGTTTATTTTTCTGTTCCTTTTTCATGCAGGCTAGGTGCTCCGTACTTGTTGCATCAAGCCCTGAAATTCTCATTTGGAAGTTAAATGTTGAACTTTGTGTTGATCTCTTCATTTAGAAGTTATGATGGGCATCTTAGCACCTATAATATAAGTCGACAAAGAGAATATCATCATATTAATTACTCCTTCAGATTAGTGCTGAGATAGAGATATTCATGGTAATTATCTGTACTTTTTTATTCTGTTTACCGCACTACATTTTCATTTTGTACTACTAATGCTTATATTGCATTTATGGTGTTTCTTTGGGGTTCTTGAGATCTCTATAACTATGTATTGTTCGATGATTCCGCCATTCAATATTACTGCTATCCTCATTGTTTTATTTAAAGTCGATGAGCTTTGGGGATTTTAGCATATCTCAAATCTCTGTTTTTTATTATTTAGGTTTATTTTTCCTTTGTTTGGTGTTGTAGATTCGGTGAATAAAATGTCTGAACTTGTTTTTGATAATGACTTTTTTGCTAATATTATTTTAAGGAAAATGTATAAGTTTTTGCTAATATTATTAATAATTATAATTAATTATAGGAAGAAGGATAATAATTTATTTTTATTAAATAAAATATAATTAAAATATTTATAATATGAATTTTTATTTTTATTTTTTTATTCACATGCATTATTATAATTAGTAATATTGAGTGTGCATTATCATTTTAAATATTTATATTATCTATAATACTATTATAAAAGGGGCTTGAGTTCCCTTCCACAGTAAATCCTGGCCATCCTATTTAAATAATTTTAATTATTCAAATGAAATCTCAATCTTTTATTTTAATTATTAAAATTATAATTAATTAAAAATTATAACTTTATTTTATTTATTAATAAACACCTCTTGGGATCCTATTTCATGCCAAATAAATTTAAAATGTATAATAATATGTAAATTAATGTCTGTAACAGTAAATTAAAGTCGTTTAAACCTATATATACTACTATGTGATGCTTGTATGCTACTTCCTTTTTTTAACCCTAGCCTCTAGAACATTTGCTTTAGGTCATTGTACATTTTATTACTTCTTGGGTAAATAGTGTGTCCTGAGTAATATTGCCCATGCATAATACTGCTTCTCGGATTAGTAATACTCACTACCCATAATCTATCCTTATAGAATATCACACTAGAATCATTTATTCATATGTTAGGTTTCTTACCAGGTTGTATGATCATTTAAGTAAGCATTCTAGAATCCAAATCAATGGGTTCTACCACTTCCTACTCTAACATTTCCATATCATGAATAAAAAATTCATTAGTAGTGAACAAATAGCTCTCTTTTCTAGAAGACTTCGTACTTAAAGCATTCAGTACAACAATGGCTTTAATATGTTAACACTTAAAACTCAAATCATGAAAGGATGAAACCACGGACCAAGAATATGCCAGAGAAGGAGAAAAGAGGAAACCATAGACAGATCGAGGAGATCTGTAGAGAAGAGGACTTCGGAAACTCTAGACGAAGCAGCGAAGAGGAGGAGAGGCTGGAGAGATACGGCGCGTGAAATGAAAAATGATCGCGTAAAACCCTAACGCGACTTATTTACTCATCCCGTTAGCGTTATCCGCGTGAAATTAGTTCCCGTGTCAAACGGGTCGTTAACGGGTTAATCCGGACCCGACCCGAAATTCAATTCGTGTCATTTTTATGAACTCGAACCCGACCCGTTTTCCAAACGGGTCGGGTCCAACCCGAAAATTCCGTGTCGTGTTCGAGTCGGGTTTTCGGGTCGTGTCAATTATTGACAGCCCTACGTAGAGTCATTTTACAAAGGAATAGATGAAACTTATTTTCTCTAGAGAGTCGAGTATGCGCATGCAATATGTATTATGATATTATCTCAATCTTATTATATTTTCTGAGATAAATCACAATTAACTTGACTCGATTTTAAACAATGATCATCTTTTTGTGGCTATTTGGTTGGAATATAAAATAGTGTTGATATATTATGGAAATATTATCTTGATTGGGCACGAATCTCGAAGCAAAATCAAGTTGGAAATTTAAAAAAATAAATAAATTCGGAACCATTTGAATTATGATTTCAACAAACTTATAGTCGAACTGAATGTCTCAGAAATACTAACCCAATGACACCAAATTCGACTCAATCTGAGCCCAAATGAGTCAAAATCAAAGAACCGAAGAACATTTGGAATGTTTAAATCATAATTTGGATTGCTAAACGGTTTTCACATGCTTATATTCAAATCGACTCGACTCGACGAATCCAGCAAGCCCAAGATCACCAAATTCTGATATCGTTAAGACATTCAAATGCCCGGCAAACAGTTCACGATCAAGTGAATCAACATCGGTCGTCCATTTAAACCATTTTCAATTTACCCTTGATATCACTCCTATTTATCAACCATGTCACTCTCAGAAAACTATAAATAGACCCCCTCATTTCTCATGTAAAGAAAAGCCAAGCAAGGAAGATAGTTTTCTTGCCATCAGACTCCTCCTCGATTACCGCCGGACTTTCACCCGGTCACCAACTTACGCCGGACTTCTGCCCGGCAGCCGACGGATGCTGGACTTCTGCCCGACCACCGGCGGATGTCGGACTACTGCCCAACTGTCAATTGAAGCTCGATTTTCGCCCAACTAACAAACACCGCTACCCATCGCCAGTTGTCAGCCACCACTATACCGCTGGAGACTACCACCTTCAGTCGATGTTGCCACCCGCCGCTGGACAACAATGCCACCTAAGCTTATTCTCTCCATCTCTCTCTCTCCATCTCTCTAAGCTGAAAACTGTAAAAAAAAAATCTTTTAAAGGTAAATTCATTTTTTTTTTGCCTGTACGATCCTTTTTAAATTTTTTTAATCATGTTCCTTCTTCTAATTTAATCTTTCATAATGATTTTTTAATTAAAAAAATTAAATTACGAGAAGAAACGTGATGGAAGAAGACAAAGTATTTGAAAAAGATGGAAGAAGTAGACTAAATTTTGTACATCTTTACAGACGCTAATACAAAAGTAATTTTCACTAAGTTATAATAAGGGAAGGGGAAAAGGAACACAACTCGAAGATAGCAAAACTTCCATATCCATATGAACTAATGGCCGAAGGACTCGCTGATAATTCCACCCATATCCTAAAGCCAGGAGAACCTAAACAACTATGCCGGCGATCGCCGCCGGCAGATTCTCTTGGTGGCAAAAGAAGAGCTCTTCAAGCTTTCTAGACCTACACCTTCTCTTCCACAAGCTTAATGCCGGCGTCTCTATTTTCCTCTCCCTTTTTCCCACCACTGCCACTGGCAAAGGTGGGTCCATCTCCTCCACCGCCACCGGCAATGGCCGTTCAATCTCCTCCACAGACACCACCCTCCTTCCCATCAGCGCCGGCCTCGTAGTCCTCATGCGCTTCTTGCTGTTCATAGGAGGAACTAAGAAAGCGACTGATGCCATGAGAAAGTAAAAGCGACGGCTGCAGGAACGCTGCGGCGGTGGAAGCGGTGGAGGTGGTGCTGCTTCGGCCTTTTCAACCGCCTTGCACGGGTTAACTATGCCCATGCAGCCGACTTTTGGGGAGGAGGGATCGTCCCGTTGTTGGCGGCGGCGGCGGCGACGGGGGTGGCGGGAGGAGAAAGGTTTGATGCATAGAGAAGTACTGAAGGTCATGGCTGGAAGAAGAGGGCTGAGGTGGAAGAAGAAGAAGAAGGTGAGTGGGTATTTATTGGAGAGTGAAGAGATATCGGGCTTTGATTAAGTCTATGACGGAGAGCAGAGGATGCGTAATGAGACTTGTTCTAATTAGACTAGCTAGTTTATTTGAATGAAAATTTAAAAAAAAAAAAATATTCCCAAAAAATAATAATGATAATAACGTACATGATGTGTCTTAGGAGAACTTTGACTTTAATATCTCGTTATATATAAATAATTGCTAAAAATATTTTATTTTTATTTTTTGGGTTGAAATGTATTTTAAAGGTATTTTTGGATAAAATTATTTTTGAAACAATAATTGATATATCATCCCAAAAAAAAAATCTTGATCGGGCATGAATCTTGATGCAAAATCAAGTTGGAAACTTCCAAAATTAAAATTGGGACCACCAAAACTTCAATTTAAGCAAACTTATAGTCGAACTGAGCGTCTCAAGAATAGGAACCCAACGACACCAAATCCAACCCGATCTGAGTCCAAACAGGCCCAAATCAAGGGTTAGAAGCGTTGTTGGAAGATTCAAACCACAATTTGGATTACCAAGCGGTTTCCAAACATAACATGCTTATAGTCGAATCAAGCTGCTCGACAAGACGTAAAATTACAACTCTATCACCGCGTATATTCTATCTTGCAACAATAATATAAGCAATAGTCTTGATGATTTTGAAAGCACTTTTTTTGCTATTGTAAATTCTCATCTTCTAAGCAACTTTTCTTTGCCTTTCCATTAATTAGTGTTAATATTCTTTTTTACTATAGAAATATGTTTGAAAGCTTCATAATAAGTTTCTTTGAACTAATAGAGGTTAATTAGCATTTTTCTATTTTAAAAAATATGAATGCACTCATCAATTTATGGTTATACAAGGAAGATCAGGCGGTATGAGAATTCTATGTTTGAAAAGAGCGAGTTGCAAACAATTTATTCAGCGTTAGATCCTTGTTTAAACAAAATTCGAACGTCTATATTGAAGAAAGGGTATTGATTTATTCTACTTTATGTATTTAAGTGTTCTCAATTTATGTATTAGGTGCTAAATTTGTTAGGGGTATCAATATTTGACACGATCCAAAAATTCAACCTAAAAATTTTAGGTTAGGGTCAACCCATTTGACAAACTAGTCGCGTTCCCGTTTGGAAAATCGGGTTAGATCCGAGACAACCCGCAAACCTGAAATTAACCGGGACTGACCCGATTTCCATGCACAAGTCCGATTCACCTCCTTCGAAGAAGGAAGCCGAAAGGGTTGGATCGGAAGCAAACAACGACGATGGTCCGACGACAGGGACTAGGGTTTGCTTTTCCTCTTCTCCCGCAGTTCTTGGCCTCCTTTGATGAAGTTCCTTCCTGTCAGGTCTGAAGACACGAGAGTTGAAGCTGAGCTCATTGTTCATCTGCAGTTGGTTCAGAAGCAACGACGACAATGGGCTGACGATAGGGAGCTCGCTGTTAACCTTTTGTAGTTGGATCAGAAGCAACGAAGATGACAGGAGGGAGCTCGCCATCTGTTTTGCAGTTAGATTGGAAGTAACCACGACGACGAAGGTAGGAGCTCGCCTGTGTGCGACCTCAGTGCCTCACAGTTCAACAGCTCAACTGATCAACCAGCCGACTTCACCGACTCACCTCGCTTGCGGCCTCACGGTCTCAATTCGCTCTAATCGCGGTTGCTATCACACTCGCAAGTTTTTAATCAAAATGGGTCCACGGGTCAGGTCCGAGTTCGGTCACCTTAGGGTTTAGGTTGGGTCAACTTGTGTCGGATTTGTTCCGGATTGAAGCCGAACACAACCCGTGCATTATTTTGACAGCCCTAATATTATTAATCAGTTATATTTTAAATACTTTTTTAGTGAAGGCTATTATGTCTATGAAACTCCAAATGATTCAAACATGAGGTTCTTAAATGAATAATGTTCGAACAAGGTTCAATTAAAACTTGAATAATGATTGAATCATTTTTTATTCTAGTTGAAATCAAGATAAATAGTATTTGATCCATATTTTAACCACTAGTTCAAACCTAGCTCAAAAAGAGTTTGAACGGGCTTTGAACAAGCTATAATAGTAGACTATATAACGCCTGAAAGTGCAATCACGATAATTATGACACAACTAATTAAATTTTTGTTTAGTCAAATTTAATTATAATAACTAAAACCAAATATATGATAACATTAATATATGATAGTAAAATCACAATAGCTATAATAAAACATAGTGGTCCTGCTTATTTATTTTAGGTGAGCGTCTCAATTCCTTAATACTGATGAAATTGCTCTCTCAAGTCTATATTTTAATTAGGAGAACTGATTAAATGCAAATAATTAAAAAGAGCACAGTTAAAATATAAGTTTAAAAAAAAAAGTAAAAATGAAAAAAAAAAGGTTATATGTGAAAATTCAAAATAATTTTGTATTTCACATATTTTACTTAATTTAAACTTAGTCTGCATATAGTTTAATTCTAATAAAAAAAATAAAAAAATTTGGAGAAACTTTGATTTAATTGCAGAGTTAATTATCCTTAAATTTAAAAAAAAAATGAATAAACAGACTAAAATAAGATATATAACTGATACAACTCGCATGAAAATTAGAGCAAAACTTAGATAAAAGAATATTACCCATAGAATAATGCATAACAATGTATTGTTTTATTTGCTACATTCCATTTTATTGCAATCGGAGGTATGATATTTGTTGCGTCATGGAGTATTCATGGTGGTAGAGAAATATAAAGTTAACGTCTTA
This sequence comes from Dendrobium catenatum, assembly GCF_001605985.2. Classification (NCBI taxonomy): domain Eukaryota; kingdom Viridiplantae; phylum Streptophyta; class Magnoliopsida; order Asparagales; family Orchidaceae; genus Dendrobium; species Dendrobium catenatum. The sequence continues at coordinate 7,365,323 of NW_021318852.1, forward strand.
GTTTTATACCAAGATCAAGCACGCAATCAGATGAAAAGAGGGTGTAGTATTCAAAAGAGACACTAATATTTTTACGTGGAAAATTCTGAATAGAGAAAAAAAACTATGGGGTCTGTCCCAGTTTGAAAGAATCAACTAGTATTTGGAGTTGATTACAAATGAGGCCCTTTATTGGAGGGAAGGCCCTAGCTTGATGTAATAAATATACATCATATAGAGTGTGTTATATAGTGAAAATAGGAAGAATCACTGTTGACGTGTTTGTTTGGTTGGAAGACACATAGTCGGTGGGTGATGGAGGACGGAAAGAACGTTGTTTGGCGAAGGAGGTCGGAATGATCGAAGTCGAAGAACGACAAAGGTCATAAAAATCGTTGTCTGGTACAAAAGTTGGAAGGACCGTAGTCAGCGGGCGACTGAGATCTAAAGGATCGTTGTCTAGCGATAAAGGTCATAAGGATAGTAGTCGGCGAGTGACGGAGGTCGGGAGGACCATAGTCGTCGGGCGACGGAGGTCGGAGAGACCACTGTCTAGTGATAGAGGTCATAAGGGCCATTGACAAGCAAAAGTTCGGCGTCAAGTAGAAATCCGACTAGGAGCGAAAGTTCAGGGTCGAGTAAAAATCTGACTACGAGCCGAAGTTCAATATCGGGTAGAAGTCCGACAAAAGCTCGGCGACGGGCACAAGTTCAACAAAAGTTCGGCGACGGACAGAAGTGTGAGACCTCGTTCCCTTACTGTTCCTATATGATTTGGATTTTCCTCTCTGGATCGTCCGGGACGATAGTGGGATCGTCCAGGACGATCTGCACTGTAGAAAATATCGGCCGAAGAATAGTTCTGGGAACCGTCCAGGATGATATTTGTTGGTCTGATCGTCCCGGGACGATCTGGCGATCGGCCGGGCCGATCTGCTTTATGATATAAGAAAATCTGGTCGTTTTGATGAGAGAGAAAATCATTTTAAAATCAAAATATCTGTTTTAGAGAGAGAAAGAGAAAGGGAAAAAGAGGAATCTTGGGTTTTGGAGGCCGCGGAGCGCTTTTCGTCCGACGCTGCTGTTCGAGAAAGTGTAGATCTCGTGGTAAGGACTCCGAATCCTATTTCTGTTTTCAAAGATATTGAGTTTTGACCGAGTTGTGATCTGTTTTGTGTTTTCGTAGTCGAACTTTTGACCTAATTTTGATTTGACACAACTTCCACCGCACAACTTTTGGTATGTTATAGATATGACTATTGTACACGATTTGAGTGTTTTCTGCGACGATTTTACCGGTCGGAATTGATATCAGGTCTTATGATTTGATTTTGATTATTATAGATAATTAGTCTTAGTATGATCTTGTCCGTGAATCTTCTCTGTAATTTGGAGAAAATTGAGAATTTGGTGCCTTTTTTGCAGGGATTTTTGTGAAATTTGATAGACTTGCCGTTACTCTGCCCGATTTCGTATGATTTCTGATTTGTTTGAAAATTGATAGATTGGAATTGGATATGTGCATGACTATTGATTATGATCGTTTTAGATTTCTTTAAATATTTGCTTATTGCATCGATATTGCATTGACTATTGATTGAATTTGATTGATACTGAAAGACACAGTGGGAACCTGTGAACGTTGGTTGGAGATAGATATTGACCTGTTAAAGGATGGGATGGGCCGACGGGCTTTCCTTTTAAACATCGATTATGGGATTTCTACAACAGCACTATAGAGGGAGTTCATAAGGAGTTTTATATGCCGACGGGCGCCGACGGGCAAAAAAGAGTGACGACTCCTATTGATTGAAACCAAATCGAGCATTAGGATATCTACAACAGCAATATGGATTCTACAACAGCACTATGGATTTCTACAACAGCACTATTGATCAATAGCTAGTGTTTGTGCTTAGTCGAGTAAGACCATTGTATGGAATTGCATGTTGCATTCATATGGATTTCCTGATACGCCATTGATTTTTGATTTACGATTGATTGATTTATTGATTTATGATTGATTTATGATATTGATGGCATTTATTGAATGCATTATTATTGAAACGAATTTTATTGATTTATTTGATTGATCATTGATTATTTGATTACTATGATTTTGCCATTGTATTGACTTGCTACAATTGATTATCGTATTGCTTTTCCGTTGATCTTATCGATTGGATTTATAGATTATTATTATGGACTATTGATATGGGTTATGGTTTATGGATATGGATTGTATTGATTCATAGATACCGGCACCGATATTGATATGGATTCTGTATATTGATTCATAGATATTGACACCGATATTGATATAGATTGTATCGATTGATAGATATCGACATTGATATGGATTATGATATTGACATACGGATACTATTGATACGACAGATCCTGACATGCCATTGATTCGTCGTACCGATTATCGATTGATTGATTGGATGGATTGTTGCCGTATGGATTTGATTTATCGTAGAATAGATTTCTTTATGAAGCTGATTGTATTGATTTTAATTGACCAGATGATTTCTATTGTTTTCAATTGTTGGTTGATTTATTGAGTTGATTCGATTGTTCTATGGATTTCACTGCTGAGAGATATAATTGACTGGAAAGTGCTATATTGATTAAGATGATTTCTCTATTGTAGCATTGTACGTCGTCATTATTGAACCGTTCTCGCTGCTGTAGTAATCATATTGAAGAATAATTGGGACTGATTTGCAAGAATGATATAGATACAACGAATTGATTAGACGACACGATTGATTGAACTGATAGTATTGATTGATAGACATTGCTACGATGGATAGAATTGACTGGAAGCACTTACTGATTTGATTGTTGGGGAGTATTGATTTATCGATGTTTTTATCGCTGTATTGATTATTGACTATTAATTGATTCGATTTGATTTGATTTGATTTCCGTATCTGCATAGATTTATTGATCATAGCCTATTGATTTGATTTAATTTGATTTGATTGACCTGCATATTATTTTCAGTGTCGTGCTTTGATTTCAGTTTTAGGCTTTGGTGACCTGCTGGGCTAGTTAAGCTCATTATATGTGGTTAATATTTCAGGTGCAGAGCCTCCCACGTGATACTTCTTCAGTTGATAGCGTAGCTTTGTATTGTAGCTTTGGTAGATTTCTGTTTTGTAGCCGTCTGGGCTATTGTATATGACCTTTTGGACGCTTCTGTTGATTATATATATGTTTATATGTGATTTATTGTAATTGTTGTATTTCTTTCCTGCAATGCAATTATCTCTGGATGACTGTATTGAACTGAACGAAACAAGATGAAAAGACCGACTGGTCGATAGAAAAAAAAAAAGAAAAAAAGAGATGAAAAGAAATGATAGATGAATCCTTTCACTATTGATATCTTGGGCATCACAAGAAGTCTGACGACAGATGGAAGTTTTGTAATGTTCAATGAAAGACGGATGACGTGCATAAGTCCGGCAACAAGCAGAAGTTCGATGTTGGGTAGAAGCCTGACAAAAGTTCGGTGACAGGAAAAAATCTGGCGAGGGGCGGAAGTTTGACATCAGGTAGAAATCCGACGATGGACGAAAGTTCGGCATCGGGTAAAACTCTGACGAAAGTCTGTCAACGGGCAGAAGTTCGGCGTATGGAAGAAGTCTAATGAAAGTCCAGTGACTAGCAGAAGTCCGGCAATGGGATGAAGTCTGACATCTGGTGGAAATTCGATGACAGGAAGACATTCTACGGTGGATAGAAGTTCGATGAAAGTCCAGAAACACAGGCAAAAGTCAAGCGAATGGCAGAAGTTTGGGGTCGAGTAGAAGTCTGACAAAAGTCCAGTGATTGACAGAAATTTGCCGACTGGTGGAAGTCTAACGTCGGGTAGAAATCCGACGACAGACAGAATTTCACTGTAGGTAGAAGTCCGACGGAAGTCCAGCGATGGGCAGAAGTCCAACGACAGGCGGATGTCCGATAACGGGTGGAAGACTGACGACGGTCGGAAGTTCTACGTCGGGTAGAAATCTGACGATGGGAGGAAGTTTGGCGTTAGGTAGAAGTCCGGTGGAAGTCCGGCGACGGGCAGAAGTTTGACGACGATCGGAAGTCCGACGTTGGTTGGTGGCCTGGAGGTGGTCGAGGAGGCCAAAGTCTAGTGGCAAGAGAAATCTTCCTTGATTGTGGACCGTCATTTATATTTTTCTAATAGTGGAATTAATGACCAGTAAATTGAAAAAAGATCAAGGGTAAATTGGTAGTGGTTTGAATGGAGAGCCGATGATGAATTACTTGATTGTGGACCGTTTATTGAGTATTTGAATGTCTTCATGATACCAGAATTTGATGATCTTGGGCTCATCAGATTTGTCTCGTCAAGTCGCTCCATTCGACTATAAGCATGTCACATTTGCAAACCGTTTGGTAATCCAAATTATGGTTTGACCTTACAAAATATGCTTCGAGTCTTCGATTTGGACACATTTAGGCTCGAATTGAGTCAAATTTGGTGTCGTTGGATTCGTATTTCTGAGACGTTCAATTCGACTTTAAAGTTTGCTGAAATTGGAGTTCATATAGTCTCCATTTAATTTTTGAAGTTTCCAATCTTGATTTTGCTTCGAGATTCATGCCCAATCAACATAATGTTTTGATGATGATATGTCAATATTGTTAATCATAATTGATTAATTATACATTTACTCCATCTTAAAAAGACAGTACCGTAAGAAATAATAAAATTATTAGTGTTCTTATTATCAATAAATAACTAATTATTATCAATCTAAATAAATAATTCATCGGCCAAATTTTAAGAAGGATCATGTGTCAAAATTTATTAAGTAAAATGATTAAGTAAAATTAGAGTAATTAAATTTTAATTTACAAAAGATCAAAGAGACCTAGGCCTAATTTGGGAAGGCTTTTTTATTGATTCTTAAAATAATTTTTTAGTACAAATATTAAAATTTTTATATTAAAAAATTAATTTACAAAGTAGTAAGAAAATGATCCCAAAAGAATCCCTATTATATCTCTCTCATTGAGATTCCAATACTTTTGCTAGTCTTCTTTCTTTCTATTGATAGATATATTTTTTTCTCAAAAAATAAAAGAAACTAATAATGCCAATATAAATTATATGCGGGCAAAATTTTAATTAAGTAAAAAGTGTGAAAACGTAAAATCATTTGTTGTTTTTAATAAAAATACAAAATAGTTTTGCATTTTCATATAAAATCTAATTCCTTTTAACATAGTTCTTCCTTTTAAAATTAATTTTTAATTAAACATTTTTTATTTAACTATATTCACCAGTGCTCCTAATTAAAATTTAGCCTATTATGAGGTATATAAATTCAAATTTACTTATTGATACATATCCTGAAATATCCACATGATAGGAACTAATCTCAAGGTAATATTTAAATTTTTTACACAACTCTCATTGGCCTATTGGTTGAAAGCTTAGGCTTCCAACTAAGAGGTCCAAGATTCGAGTCCATGTGTATGCTTTGTGTGTGTGAGTTTGCCTTAAATGGCCTAAATGTCCCAAAAAAAAAAAAAATTGAACTTTTATAATTAAATTTAGGCTTCATTTGGGACTAATTTTTTATTGCTTCCTAAAATAGCTTTCTAGTTTAAAAATTAAATTTTTTATACTAAAAATCTGCTTTAAGAAGCAATAAGAAAGATGTCCCAACTAGAAATATGCTTTAAGAAGTTGACGCCGAACTTCTCCCTGACGTCGGGCTTCGAACCATCATTAGACTTCTACCTGATGCCGAACTTCCGCCAGTCACCGGCTTTATACCCGACACTGGACTTTTTCCCGTCAACGGTCCTTCCGACCTCCTTCATCGGACAATGATCTTTCCGACCTCTGTCGCCCGCCGACTATGATTTTGCTGACCAATTAAACAAACATATCAATAATGATTCATTTGAGTCTCATCATGTAATGCACGTTTTTATTACATCAAGCCAATACCTTCTCCCAAGGAAGGATCTTATTTGTAATCGATTTCAAATAATAGTGGATTCATTCAAACTGGGCCATGCCCCGTGATTTTTCCCCTTTTCAGGATTTTCTACATAAAAATTTTGATGTCTCTTATAAATGCTACATCATCTCTTCTTATCTAATTGCGTGCTAGATCATCGTACAAAGCAAAGACGTTAAATTTTATATTTCTCTACCGCTGTGATTGCTCTAGGACGCAACATGTATATAGATAATGCAAGCTCATTTATATTACAAGTGATTTCATCAGACCACAAATGAGCTAAAATCAAGCACACGAAATATATTCAAAAACTACTAAACATTGTTGAGAAACCAAAGATCTCCAATTCCAATGAGTATAAGGCGCTTTCATGATCACTCAATTCTGACATCATTAAGGCATTAAAAATTTTGATAAATAATTTACAATCAAGATAATCAATATGAACCACACTATTGAGTGCTTTAGATTCACACCATATTTACTAAAATATCTTAAAATCGTGGGACTGTGGGAGAACTAAAAAGCATATATATATATCCTGAATTTTTTCAGAAGTTATAAAAATCTACCGAAGTAAATGTTTTTGCACAAATTATCTTTCTCTATCCATGATAAGTCATGCAAAAATTATCTTGATCGGGCACTAATCTCGAGGCAAAAATCAAGTTGGAAACTTCAAAAATTAAATCCGGGAGCACCTGAACTCCGATTTCAGAAAACTTACAGTCAAACTGAGCGTCTTGGAAATACAAACCCAACGACACCAAATTTGACTCCATCCGAGCCCAAATGAGTCCAAATCAAGGACCCAAAACGCTGTTGAAAGGTTCGAAGCACAATTTGAGTTACCAAACAGTTTTCAAACATAACGAGCTTATAGTCAAATCGAGCGGCTCGACGAGACAAATCTAACGAGCCCAAGATCACCAAATTCCGACATCATTAAGGCCTTCAAATATCTGACAAACGGTCTATGATCAAGGGATTCAATATCGGTCGTCCATTCGAACCCCTCCAGATTCGCCCATGATCTCTCACCTATTTACGAGCTATGCCACTCCAGAAAATCTATAAATAGACCCCGAAGCAAGAGAAAGAAGATAAGAATGAGAAGAAAAGAAGATTAGGAGGGAAGAAGAACTCCTCGACCACCACCACCGGAATTCTGTCAGAACGACGCCGGAATTCCGCCCGACCTCTCCAAGTGACGCCGGGTTTTCACCTGAACTCCAAGTAACGTCGGAGTTCTGCCTGCATTCCATGCCGGAGTTCTCCTCGGCCGCCAACAAACGGCGGAATGCTACCCAACGCCAGACCTCCGCTCTTCGCTAAGTTTCTACCTGACGCCGGTCTTCTACCGGATATCAGACTATTAATGGACATCTATCTGATGTTGGATTTATGTTCATTGTTGGACTTCTACCTGACGCCGTCCTTCTGACATTCATCGTCAAACAACAGTCTTTCCGTCATCCGTTGCCAGCCGACTATGTTCTTTCTGACCTCCTTCACCAGACTATGGTCCTCCCGACAAAACGAACATGTCAATAGTGATTTTTTGTATTCACATCATGTAATGTACTATATAAAATGTACATCAAGCTAAGGTCTTCTCCCAATGAAGGGTCTCATTTGAATCAACTGCAATACTAGTGGATTCATTCGAACTGGGTTAGACCCCGTGGTTTTTCTCCCTTTTCAGGGGTTTTCCACGTAAAAATCTTGGTGTCTCATAAATACTATACCCTCGCTCTTATCTGATTGCGTGCCGGATTTTCATACAACGCTAAGACGTCAAACTTTATATTTCTCTATCTCCGCAAATACCCCTTTTTTTTTTTTTTACATACATAACATCTAAAATTATTTAAAATACATATTTAACATCTAAATTTCTATATTTACTAATATACCACCTAAAATTTCATTTTCCTTCTATTCTACCACTCCGTTGAAACGGTGGGATACTTCGATTCACTGTGGAAGGATGTCATTGACGGAGAAGACATTCTTTGATATTAATTTTTTACGGATGATTTAACGGAATGTTAGAATTGATTAAAATAGGGGTTTTATGTGGTATATTAGTAAATATAGAAGTTAAGATGTTAAATATGTATTTTCAATCATTTTATGTGTTTTGTATATAAAAATCCCTTCTTTTTAATACGGGGTATCCACCCGAGTGCTTGGCTGTGTGACTAATCCTCTGCTGACCTAGAAGAGGCATCCAACCCATAAACTTCATGTCCCGCATTTGATTGGGCCCCACTTAAAAGGCACAACAGCTCGAGAGAAATCGAACACGATGTTGGAGGGTTCCCAACCTAGTCGGCCATTGATCAAACTAAGCAATAGTGGGTATACGAAATAAACTTTGCTGAGGAAGAAAATATGAAGATTATGCACGGTGCTGCAGTAAAATATACGATATACCCCGCTGAAAATCAACAATAAAGTGATAAACCGCTTATCGGAAGCGCTTTTTTTTTTTTGGGAACTTTTTATCGGAAGCTTATTCGATGGTGGCAAACGTTCTTGCTTTTACCTGTTCGTTAACAGTAAAATACAATTATTTATTTTGCATCTATAAGTTATAAGCATTTCCAAACACAGCTCATGATTATCTTTGGGCCAGTTTTCTTTAATTCCTGTTTTGCTTTTTAAGAACATAATTATAATTATAATCTGGCAACTATTATGTGTTGCTTTAAAAAAATTTTATATTAAAAACTTAGGCTTCATTTGATACAGTTTATTTTGTTGTTTTCTTAAACAGCTTTTTAATATAAAAATTTCTTAAATTAAAAAAATTTATATTACAAAGCCGTTTTATAAAGCCGTTTTACAAAGCAGTATGAAAGGTGTTCTAAACAAAGCCCTACTTTTTATAACAACTTTAAAAATTTTACTTTTTCTACCCCAAGTTTACAAAGCATTAGAAAACTACCTCAAATGAAGCCCATATTTAATTTAAGTAGAGAAATATTTGACCCGAAATCGGTGGTAATGGCAACAAAAAGACAGTAGAAGATCAGGCCAAGCCAACCAACTAATTGAAAATAGCAATTGAGTAGCAGGTTCCTGGAAAGAAGACTCATTCAAACCTACTACAGTTGAAGCAGTTGCATCTTTTAGAACTAGTTCTTTATAGCAAATTAGAAAGCTTTCAACATCATTGGCAGGTTAGATCACCTACATTTGCATACAAGTGATCAGGTTATTCCATGAGAAGTTATTGGAGAAGAGAATAGAAGAGAGAAGGGAAAGAAAGAATATTCATATTATTTAATTGCAACTAGTACACTTTGGTTTTCTAAAATAAAGACAAAGGAATTAACCAAGCATAAAGGCAATGTAGTGACCGGTTTGGTGGGGATAACGGTAACTGGAAATAGGACTAGTCGGTTAATTGCTTTAATATTGGAGAAATTAATCTGTGCGGACGTACCTCTACGTCCGGAGGCAAATCGGTATAGCCACGTCAACGGTATTGAGCCGTGGTAATGAGGCTAGCGGTACAGAGCAGTACCGAGCTGTGGTACCGAGCGAATGGATGATGTGGCGCCTTCTGGTTGGTCTCTAGATGGCGTTTGGCATCCGCAAAGAATAATTTTTCTTAATATTTGCCCTTAAGAGGTTCAGTAAACATGTTTGCAAGCTGCAATGATGGCTGCATAGGCATGAGTTTGGTGAGGCCATGCATTGATAGCTTGATCTCGAACAAAGTAGCAATCAATTTCGATGTGCTTGATTCGATCATAAATAGTGCAGGGGATTGTTGGCGATGTGAATGGCGGCCTAATTGTCTCAAAATATGTACGTAGGAGAACGAAGCTCGCAATAATTGATTAAGCTAGATTAGTTGCTTACCTTGTTAGCCAAGGAGCAATATTAAGCTTCCATTAAAGATCTTGAAATTGTAGTTTGCTTCTTCTCCTTCTAGGAAATGAATGAGTCTTCTAATAAAATACAGTAGTTGGTGACATACATTCTCCTGTGTAGATACAATTAAAATGAGTGCTTAGTAAAGACTTAAGAGAGTAAATGAATGGTCCTCTGATGAAAATATTGTTAATATATACCATTAATGCCACCAAAGTAGATGTAAAGCCAAAATGAAGAATTGAAAATTGGTTTTGAAGTCGACTGTTTCAATCCATAAATGAATTGATGTAATTTGCAGTCCAAACTATCACTAGCCGTCGTATCTTGTCCTTAACTATAAATTCATGTAAACTTCTTCTAACAAGTCATCATAAGAAGGCATTGGTCACATCAAAGCTGCCTAAGAATTCAATTGGGTCTTTCGACAAGCACTAAAAGCACGTTGTATGTAACCATTTTTGTAACCTTTGAGAAAGTTTTGTGAAATTGACTCCTTTGTTGGGTTTATCTGATCCCCTGGCAACTAAATTGGACTTATGTTTGTTAATAGAGCCATCAAGATTGATTTTATGATCCGTTTAAAACTGATGGTATGATTTAACATTGGTAATGAAACTTTTGCGGATGAGGGAGTAAAATACTTTGATGAAACAAACAAGAAAGTAAAAGCAGCAAAAAATAAAGGACACCAGGATTTAACGTGAAAAAAGCTAAAATATGTTAAAAAGTCACGGAGCCACATCACACCAAGAAATGAAAAACCTACTATGAAAGTTAGGAGAAATAAGTATAGATCTCTCTTCTCTCTCACTCTCTTATTGCTTCTCTTCTCATATGCACCATTCTTTGTCTTACACTACGTAAAATACAAGAAAAAACAAGTTATAACCACTAAGGGACGCAACCTTTGAAAACAAAAGAGAAGGAAAATTGTCCAGATGATACTGTCGCACTCAAACTTGCAGCATTGTAACCTCAATGCTAATTTGGGGTGCTGCAGCGCTCAAACCTCTGTCTGATGATACTGCCGCACTCAAACTTGCAGCATTGTGACGCCGAATGCAGAGCTTTGTGACGCTCTGTTCTCTACAATCAACGTTGACGTGCTTAGGAACAAAACGTCAATGCGGTCGAATACACAGTGCCATCGCTCTCTACCGATCAACGCCCTGCTTTTTATCAAACTTTCTATCATAAACATCTTTGTCAATTGCTTACAAATCATTTATTTTAAGCATTTTTTTTTTCTAGAATTGAGCAATGATACTATCACCAAGCATTTATTCTTCCTGAATGGAGAACAGTTGTGGATGGCGAAATCAATAATATATCTTTCTTAGTTTCAATTATGCCTTGAATCTGATTGTTTTGATCAATCAATTTATTCTATTACCTATGATCTCAAATTTTTTGTGCTCGTTTGGGGGTCACTGGAATGTTTTTTCCCCGTATTTTTAGACATATTATATCTCAAATGATTCCTGAGACTATACAATCGCTTATTTGAATGTTGTCCAAATATGTTATGCCAAGTGCTAATAGAAACAACATTTGAATACGATTTAAATTGTTGACTACTGGGATTAAAAATTCATAAGTCTCACACATTTGGCCACCCTTGCAAATCATAATCTTTCCTCTGATTTCCTAAATAGTGAAATGATCACTGAAGAACATTTTTATAAGCTGCTCAGTTGTTACAAGGCCACTTACAGAGAGCAGGCTAACTCAAAAATTCTAGTATAAATAAAATATTATGTAATATTATATCATAAACTAGTTTAATAATTTCAAAATAATTGACTGAATAAAAGTTTGATTTGTTAAGGTGACAATAGAATTACTTATTAGATTCGATAATATAGATTCAATGGCATTAGAACATATATGAACAGATGCTCTCAAGTCCATAACCTAGTACATGGTTAGAGTTGGGAACGAGATGGGTTAGAGAACAAAATATATGATGACAATAGAAGTATGGAGGATGCAAATGATATATGATGACAATAGAAGTATGGATTGATGTTAGCTAAAGGAGGGTGACTTTCCAAAGTTGGCTGAAAGCCAACCTAGGAAAAATAATTATTTTTATGGAATTGGAGGAGCTCCACTAGGGGTGCAAATGAGTCAAGCCAGCTCGGACTCCACTTAGTAACAGGTAGAGTTGAGTTTATCGAGCTCGACGGCTTATTGAGCTCGAGCTCGAACAGGACGCTGCTCGACTCGACATCTCGTTGAGCAGCTCGACTGTGGAGCTCGCGGGCAGCAAGTCCAAAATGCAAGCTGGAATTCCAAAAAGCGAGCGGGAAATCAAAATTTCTAAACAATGAAGCACTCGACAGCGAATGATCTTGAGACGATGACGACGGACGCCACTACGAGCTCGGGACGATGACGGTCAACGGTTACGCTCGGGACGACGACGGACAAGGGCTCGATGGTTACGCTCATGAAGACGAGCTCCGGATGATGGATCTCGAAGGCGGAGCTCAGGAAGACAACAGCTGAGCTCAGGATGACGGTTCTAGACAACGGACATGCTCGACGAGCTCGACAATGGAGCTCGACAAGTGGCTCAACATGAAGTTGAGTCGAGCTCGAGATTGGATTTTGAGCTCGACTCGAATATTAGCTCGAGCTCGAGCTCGACTCGAACACCTCCTGGCTCGAGCTCGACTTGACTCGTTTGCACCCCTAAGCTCGACCAAGTTGGGAGTATTGCATAACTTAGGTCAATCAGGTGTTGATATGTGGTGGAATGGATAATCAAGTGAGCATATATATAAATTTACTTATGGAGATGGAAATGGAAGATGGAGTACTAAGATTGAATGGAGTGGAAAATGGAGTGTGGAGTGTAGTCACGAAAAAATCTCAAGCCACCACTAGAAACTAGAAGCTTCCAAGGATGTCAACCTAGCTACCACCTTGTGGTGGAAGGACCATCCAATATAAATCGTGGAAGAAGGATTTGTATACATAATTAAGGAACTTCATTATAAAATTTATCACCATGAAAATCATATTGTGATGGCATGGACACCATCAAGCCTCCATGTGTTCATCCATCATAAAGTAGAGGGGGAGAAGAACTTGATTGGGGATAAAAATACAATCGAATTAAGCACTTTCTTTCATTCATTTCAATCTTACTTTCTCCATATATGGATGTTCAAAATTGCAAGGAAATACAACATTAAACTTAAAATAAGTAGACGGTCCAATGTTAAGATTTGGAGGGATAAGCAGAACTGCAGAAGTTCCATGGGTGGAAATTTTCGTCGGCAGGAAATCACAGGCACATGTTTTGTGGGTGGGAATTTCCGCTGACAGGAAATCGAGGGCAGGAAGTTTCACGGGCTAGAAGTTTTACGTGCGGGAAGTTTTGTAATCGACCATTGAGGTTCGCGAGCCGGCTCGAACTCATTTACAGTGGAACGAGCTCGAGCTTGCTTTTTGACTGATGAGTTGAGCTTGATAACGCTAAAACTCAACTCTTTTACACCCCTACATATGACAAATAGGATTGGATCTCGGATGTGCCTTGTATGGTACATTGCCTAGAGAGGCTCATTTGTACCTAATCGCAAGGAAAAATCAACTACATGCCAAACACATGAACTTTTCAACCACATTTCATGCTCATTGCTTCCCCATGACTTGTATGTGGCTGGCCTCATATAGATGATCAATCAACTACTATTAATCACCAGTACCTTATTTAAGAAATTTCAATTTTACAACCATTAAAATAATTATCAAAATAAAAAAGAATAACAAAAGATTTCACTTATTATGTTGCATCATGCCTCTGGTATTCTTGATGTCCCAAACTTTAATCACCCTTGATTTATTAATTGAAGAATGAGCGCATGATCTTCCAATTCAACCCTTTATAATAGCCCTTCGTATTTGCTTGAAGTATCATGCATCATTGTATATTTAAGAATATTATAAAAACAAGAAAAATATTAACATTATCAATTTTTTGTGCCTTGATATAATAGATAATGGTAGTGATTTTCTATAAGAGTATGGTAGATGGCACTATATACTAGAAGAGTGTAATAAGGGTGGACGTGAAATGGATGGATTTCAAATTTATATTAAGAAATAAAAAATTATCAATTTTGTACTCCTCACCAAAGTACCATTAGAATTAATTAGAGGATAAAATGATGCTTTGTAAACTTAATAATTACAAAGATGATAATCCGACCATAAGATTACTTTGTCAATGCATGTTTAATTTATAAGATTTTTTAGATATTTTTTTATGTAGAATACGGAAAAAAAGTTAACGCAGTTAAATTTTCTGTAAAATATTTAGAATTGTCTTATTTGCTAAGCACTACTTCTCAAAATGAATGCATGTAACATTAGAGCCCTACATGGGGTTCTGGTTGGGTACCCATTGGGTAACCACGCTCTGCGCTGGTGAGCTTTGCCCACCCACATCCACCTATGGTGACTTTTGGGATGTCATACCCACCCACACCCACCCACTTTCCACGCTTCTTGAATGCAATCTGCCACATATTAATGGCCTTGAGGTTTTATGGCATTTTTTATGACTGCAAACTTTCAAGCCACATATCAAAATTTATCATGGTCGCGACGCTTGGGTAACCACGCTCTGAGCTGGTGAGCTTGAGCTGGTGAGCTTTGCCCACCCACATCCCTCTATGGTGACTTTTGGGATGTCATACCCACCCACACCCACCCACTTTCCACGCTTCTTGAATGCAATCTGCCACATATTAATGGCCTTGAGGTTTTATGGCATTTTTTATGACTGCAAACTTTCAAGCCACATATCAAAATTTATCATAGTCATGACGTGATTCGGTGTTGCGCACTGCGTAATAAGGATTAATATAATATACTGCATGCATATGATGATTAGTAATGTAAATCGGTTTGTCAGTTGATATTGAGTACCCACCCATACCCACTCACGATGCCATGGGCGTACCCTACCCACCTATGCCCATTGGGTATGGGTGGGTACATGGTGGGTGTGGGTATGGGTGCCCAATGCACGGCTCTGATAACATTAAAATAAATAATAATAATAATTACATAAAAAAAGAGCTTGGTCCACTGCCAATTCATTTAACCATTATAAATGTATTTTTAATTTATTAGATATAATTACTAAGTTGTTGTGAATAGTTTATGTGATGAGATTAAATACAGAGGCAAAAAAGTTTTAACACTCTGCTCCATTCCGCCACCCACCCCCTCTCCACAACAACTCTAACCCCAGTTCCACCACCACCTTACCTCACCCCTGCCTTTTCAACAAGGAAAGCGTCGTCCATTTCTCTAAAGAGGAAATCGTTCAAGTACTCCAAAATAAGAGACCTTATTATAAAGTTAGGTCTTCCCTACATTGGTAAGAGAGCTCTAAATACATTGGCGGGCTAGATCTTTTGTCTATTGCTTCTCTATCTCATGCTTGTAGATACTCTCAATTATCGAGATTTTTTTTGTGAGCCCCTTGAGTAAAAGAAGCTAAACTATTAAACATCGAGAAGCATTTTGGTGTAATTGTTAGAAGTTCATTAAGCAACTTCACAATTAAGCATGCTCATCCCGAAAAAATTCTGAGATGAGTGACATTTTGGGAAGTTACACCAACATGATAAAATTGTGAAGCTCTTAGACCAAGGCGGACAATATCTCTATAGTTAAGAGTTTAGACTACTACAAATGGTATCATAGCAATACACTAGCCGAAAGATGAGAACTAAGTGTCATACAAGACAAAGTGCTATGTGGCGGGAGTCATCATTTGAACTTGTAGGGGCCACCCCTAGAATCATATATGCATGGTAGATGATTATGGGATAAAGATAATGTTAAGGATATCAGTTACTTTAGTGGGAGAGATTATGAAACCCCTTAAGTAAAAGAAGTTAAACTCTTAAACATTGAGGTTTCTTTTGGTGTAATGATCAAAGTTTTATTAAGAATCTCCTCAGTTAAGCGTGCTTATCCTAGAGAAATCATGGGATGATTGACCTCCTCAGAAGTTACATCAATAGGACAAAACCATGAGGCCCTTAAGCAAATGCGGACAATATCTCGATAATTAAGAATTTTGAGACTTAGATTTCGTTTGGGACGGCTTTTTTATTGTTTCCTGGAGCAACTTTTTAGTATAAAAAGTAACATTTTTGTACTAAAAAGCAGCTTCAAAAATGTTATCAGTTTGGGACGACTTCACATTTGCGGTAAAAAAGCATATACTATTTTTTATTGTTTAATAAAACATCTTTCTAATATAAAAATTTATATTAAAAACCAGTTTTTTGAAGCAAACAAAAAAAAATCGTCTGATACGAAGCCTTAAAATAATCAAACAAATAAATACAAATATGAATATTTCTACTCAAATTTCTTTTTGATTAGATCAAACTATGCTTATTTGACTTGGTTCAATTTTGTGCAGCTATGATAGGATTATGGATAGCTACTAAAATAATTTTTAAAAATTTTGAATACTATGGAGGTGATTTTTTTACTGTAATTTTTCTTGAAAATTTGAAACTTAATAGGGTTGATTTTGCAAATCTATCATTTGCTCTATGTTTTCAAGAATTGAGGTCCGTACATCTGAAAATATTTTAAAGGAATTTTCAATTTACTGCTGCTACTTGAATGCTTTTTTAAATAATAATAAGATTGGAAAAAAATTATATCCGATCAAAATAAAATTTAAAATCATTTCATTTATATTAAATAAATAAAATCAAAATATCATATAAAATATGAATTGGACTATTTTAAAGCCAATTGATACTTTTACATGTATTTTAAAAATAAGTATCCTCATATACATTAAATATGAATTTAATAATAAAATAATACGCAAATGTGAAGTCGCTCACCACCTCCGGCCGCCAGCTCTGTTCATCTCCCTCTCATGCGATATGTTACTCCGCCGGCGCTTCCTACCATAAAGCGTTTCTTCTCCTTCAGCTCGTGCTCGTTGACGTTGTTCTTTATTGTCTCCTCCTCCGTCGTTTCGTCCGCATATCAGAGCATTCGCCTGTTGTCCAAGTCTCTCCTTTTCTCGTTGAGGCTTTGATATCCTTTTTAAAGCGATCTTTCTTAGAGGAAATCGGCGGAGAGACTGACGAGGAGTGTGCGAACGAGATGATAAGGAGTAGGGGAAACGGCGGTGGCGGCGACAAGAGACTGCCTGCAAGATGGATCTTGTTGCTTTGCCTTGGGTGTTTCGGCCTAGGAATGCTGTTCACGAATCGGTGGGTTATGACTGCTTATTCAAGGAAATTTTGGGATGTCAGCGCAGGAAATTTTCGAAATTTTCGTAGTGATTACCTAGTTTGGCTTCCATTGGAGTAATAGTGCTGGGGATTTAATCCATATTGCTGTCAATTTTTGTTTTGTTTTTTCCTTTATATGAGCAAATTCTTGTTTCGAGTTATGTTCTGTAATTTGAACTTTTGGGTTTGGTAGGTTTTGGTCTGTCCCAGATTCAAGTGGGGAAATCATCTCGCAGCGGCGGCAGGAGCAGGAACTTCAGGTCGTCTCGGAAGACTGCATAACCAAAAGGGTCAGCATGTCCATACGATGACCTTGCAATACCTTCGGATTGAGTTTTCTTTTCTTTAACTGTGTTTTTGTATGTCAATAGAAGCTTGGCCAAGATAAGGATGTAATGGGAGAAGTCACGAGGACCCATGAAGCCATACAGTGAGTAGAAGATTTTCTTGTTATTGATTGTTATTTGCTTTTTATAGGCTTTTGTTGATTTTTAGCTTTGGGTTTATTTGGTATCTCATCTATCTAAATTTGATTGTTGCCAGATCTTTGGATAAAACAATATCAACACTCCAGATGGAGCTGACTGCAGCAAGGAGCTCACATGACCTAACTGGTTCGGATGGTTCTCCAAGCATTAAAACTTCCAGTCAGCAGAGAAAGAAGGCTTTCATAGTCATGGGGATTAATACAGCATTTAGCAGCAGGAAGAGGCGGGACTCAGTTAGAGAGACCTGGATGCCTCAAGGTACTCTTTTGAATCCTTTTTGTCAAATTAAGATTTTTCACTGACTATGATCTTCATATCTTTATCGTAATCATTATTTTTAAGCCGAAAGAAGCTATTAAAAAGTGAGCACAATTAGTTTTACAATCGCAACCAATTTGTCCTCTTTTTTAAATTATTTTTGGTTTTCTCTTGAAAGCATTAGTAGTAAAAGATGCATCCTTGATGGATCTTATGCCTGATAGATATGCTTACTGTATTTTAGTGAAATGAAGGATGCATTCTATATCTATTTTGTAACCTCCAGTCGTATACTATTGCAGAATTTATGTGGCTTTTGCTTCATAACATATTAGCATGATTGTGCATTGATATTATCTCATAAAACTTCAAAGAACCGTGCAAAATTGGTTGCTTTTTGGTATTAAGAAAGCTTTTTACAGCTTGAAAGTTTTACTTTGTGTCCTGAAAATGCTACTGATTTAATTTTTTTAAGAATAAGCGCTATCACAATAGTTTTGTTTATTTTAGTTTTGTTGGATATTAGTCCAGATTTTAGGTTGTTTCTTTGTACTTTTTTAGGTTTCTTTAGTTTGTGTTGCCTTTTGGTATAGCCTGTTATGTCTATAAATAATTGTAATAGGTTGTAATAGTGACATGCCATAATACACAAGTTCTGTTCACATTTCCTCCATCTAATTCCCCCTCTCTTCAAGAAGCTGCAGAAGAGCTTCTCTTCCTCGCCGAAAGATCCTACAAGTTATTTTACCAAGACAACCAATGATGATATGCTAGAATTGTTAAACCTAAAAGCTGGTATGCTATTTAAGAGTATTTCGTTTGAACTGTTTGACCTACATGTTGGGCTTGTGTAGTAATTTTCTATCTGCGTAGTTGTGCCCACTAAAGTTAAGTTGTCTTTGGAATGTTGGGTTATTTTGGTCTTGTCAAACTAAACAACCCTGCATCTTTTTAATTCCAAAGGTTTTATGTTTATACAATTGAATGTGAAGTACCTGAAAGACACTCACAACTCACAAGTCATGACCAAACAAAAAATTTTCCATCTAGTTTCTAACTCTGTAAGAAAAGGCATTTGAGTTATTTACAT
Organism: Dendrobium catenatum; assembly: GCF_001605985.2. NCBI lineage: Eukaryota > Viridiplantae > Streptophyta > Magnoliopsida > Asparagales > Orchidaceae > Dendrobium > Dendrobium catenatum. The sequence goes on from NW_021318852.1 coordinate 7,384,332, forward strand.
TCAAATAGAAGTAGGAGGACATGGAAATTCTCTGTAGCCACTTTCCTAATGGTTCATTGCTTGGTAGTTGATACCAGTTCGTTTTCTCTAGTGGAGAGGATGGATCTAAGAGAGAATAAACTTGCTAATTTTTCTTCCTCCACTCTTTTTGCCACGCCACTACATTATCAACTGGTGATGCCTTTGATATATGAGGAAGAAGTACATGACTTTCTTTTCAAAGCTGTAGACTTAGTAGCTGCGTATTTTTTATTTTACCTGAATATAAAGGTGATGTTATCTAGTGACGTTTTTGAATATTTATTGCTTTTTTATGTAGGTCAACATAGCACTTCTGTAGGATGCTCAAAGTTTTTAATTTTTATGTCCATTTGTTCTTTTGTTTAAAAAAAAAGACCATCCTACTACATTAATATAGATGGATTCATTCAAGATTTTGTCACTCTATACATTACACTTTGTCACATATTATATGCACACATTTTAAGCCATTGATTCTTATGTATTTCACATTAAGTCCAAATATCTTGCCTTTAGGATTAGAGAACCAAGTAAATAAGATGGACCGTTTTTTTTTTTCCTTCTCTTATTTCAGCAATTTTCTTTAACAGTTTTTATTTGAATAGAATGAAAATTATTTTGTAGTTTGCATGACTTACATTCTATAAGATTGGCCATCATTCATTGTAATAAATCTTACATTTTGGAATTTGGTGTCAACTTAGGTGAGAAGCTTCAGCAACTAGAGCGCGAGAAGGGCATTGTCATTCGTTTTATGATTGGTCATAGGTATTTCATTCTGATTGCTCTATTTAAACACCTGTTCATGCAAATCCATAAGATTAGTTATATAGCATCAACGTTGTACTTGGCTGCTGATACTGTCCAATAAATTCTGACCTTTATTTTATTTTTTATTGAAATAAATTTCAAGACTAAATATTGATAGTCACATTTGTATTAAGATAAAGTATACAGTCTACACCTAATAATATGCACTCAATAACACATTTTCATAATCTGATTAATCAAAAATGTTCCTGCAATTTTGTTATTTCATTTTATCATCTGATCAAGCTTATTTCCCAAATTTCTTTGAGAATTATATATTTTTTGTGTTTCCTTGATGTTTCTCTTGAACTAATTTCTTATTTTTAAGGGATATCCAGTTTGTTAGTTTTAGAGGGATTTACATAAATACCACAAAATTCTGATGTATTTATATATCTAGCATCTAAATCATTATATTTATTTATATAACACTCAAATCTCTATATCAGATAAAAAATATCACTAATATTAATTTATTTAAAGTAAAACACATCTTTTCAATATGATTTAGACACTAAAATGATATGAGTAAATATATTTATTTAGTTGTTATATATGTAAATGCATGAAATGTTGTGGTATGTGTGTAAATCCTCTTGGTTTTTAAGGCAACACGACAAGATAGCTGGTCCAACCCTTGATTGATTAAAGGGCGTAGTTTTTTTTTTTTCCTGAAATTTCTTTGGATAAATTCAAGCAAGTTGCAGGTGTTCCCTCCCTCTCTGTATTTGTGTGAGAGCTATCCTTTTTCTCTTATGAGGGAGAGAGTTGTTGCTCAATTTTTATGTGAGAAAATTGAGAGAGAGAGCCCTCCTTCATCTAAGAGGGAAAGATTTCTAGTTAAGCCTCGGATACGTTTCCTATCCATGAAAAATGAGAGTACCTTTTGCCTTTTGTTGTGCCTGGATAGAAGGAAGCATTAGAGAGAGTTTTTTTTTTTCCCTTGAGTTATGTTCTATTGCATGAAAGTATTTGAGAGAATCTAAAACTTCTTTTATCTTTTTCCTCTTATTTTATATGTTAGATAGAGGTGTGAGTGCATTTCCTTTTTTTTTAAACAGTTGTACATATAATGTGAGGACTTGATAGAGGATGAGAGTTTTTTTATCTTTTTTTTTTCTTTGTTTTATATGAATAAAAATGGATAATGAATTGACTAAAATGGCGTAAGGTGAGTGTGATGAAATTTATTTTATTTAGTATTTTATTATATGTATATGAATACATGTTTTAAAATATATTAAAAGGACAATACGTGATTAAAAGGAAATAAGTTTCAAAGTTGATGACATATCGAGATAAAATGCTTGATTTGGTCCTCCATCATACACATTAACGCAATATGCAAGCAAATAGATTGACCTACGAGATGTGGGATACAGTTATGTGAGTGATCGATATAAAAAAAAAAGAGATCAACAAATACAGCCCCAACAAGTGTGTTGAATAATGAGAGAACCGTACATGTTAGCGTTGACATTCTTATCTCTAAGAAGATACATGCTAATAACAATCCAATATATTCAATGATCACACAACCATACAAATATCAATAAATAATGCAATGATCATACAATCATGCAATAATTATTTAATAATGTAATGATCACACAAGCATGCAACAATCATTTAATCATACAATGATCACACAATCATGCAATAATCAACTAATCATGTTATGATCTTACAATCATACAACAACAAATCATTCATACAATGATCACAAAATATACAATAATCATCTAATCATACAATTAGCACACAATTATGCAACATCACACCATGATTGTGTGATCATTATATGATTAGTTGATTGTTGTATAATTGTGTTAGATGATTGTTACATGATTGTATGATTATGATATGATTAGATGATTATTGCATGATTGTGTGATTATTGCATGATTGATTAATTGTATGTATGATTGTGTGATCATTGCATGATTTGTTGGTTATCGTATGGTTGTCTGATTATTAAGCTTCTTGGTTTATTGTTGGCTTATACATTCATAGAGATAAGGATGTCAACATTAACAGTTTAACACGTACGGTTCTCTCATTGTTCATCATATATGTTATGGTTGTGTTTATTGACCACCTTTTTTATGTCGATCACTCACATAATAGTACTACACATCTCATATTTGCTTGTATATTGCGTCATTGTGTCTGATGGAGGATCAAATCGCGCATTTTACCTTGATTCTTCATTATCTTTAGAATTTATTTCATTTGATCGCATATTATTCTTTTATTATGTTTAAAATATATGTGATCTGCCGACGTCGATTTGATGTGTATTGTACGTATATGTGAGCATCCATCGCACATGTTTGTTCCATACATAAAGTTTTTTTTTATTCGGGCCTAATTATACGAAATGGAGTGCGCAAGGGTGTCTGGATCGCAGAGACCTTCCAAATGAGCTCATCCATGTCTGGATCGGGTTTCATTTGAGTTGTGTCGAGAGTGTTGAATAAATTTTATCATATTATTTAAATAGTAATTTAATCATTATTTAAATGTTAATTTAAATATGATTTAAATAATTGTAAACAATATTCAAATAATCATTTGAGTATTATTTAAATAATTGTAAGCATTTTTTACATGATCGTTTGAGTATTAATTAAATCGTTATTTAAATTAATATTTAAATATTGTTCAAATAATTATTTAGATTATTCATATATATGTAATAAAATATTACAACAACAACACTTCACTTAAATTAAATCCTTACTAATCCTATCTCTTTGTTTGGCTAACTTATACATATATCTTTCTCCCTCTTTAGTATCTAATCTATTATATAAATCACTAAAAGCTAATGCCTTTGCATCACACTCATCTTAGTCTATTTTAATCTCTTCATTCTCTCTCTTCATTCTCTCTCTTCATTCATATAAGAAAAAGAAGAAAAGACAAAAAAAACTCTCATCACTCTCTCAAGTCCCTACATTATACGTACAACTATCTTAAAAAAAAAAAGATATGCTCTCACACATTTATTTAACATATAATATGAGAGGAAAAAGACAAGAAATTTTGGATTCTCTCAAACACTCTTATGCAAAAAAACACACAATAAATAAAAACTCTCCATAATGTTTCTTTCTGTCCGTGTACAACAAAAGGCAAAATGTACTCTCTCATTTCAATGGATTGGGCACGCCTTCAAGGCTTAAACAAGATTTTTTCCCTCCCAGGTGAAGGATCTCTCTCTCTCTCTCTCTCTTGATTTTCTCATAGGAAAAATTGAGCAGCAACTCTCATAAAAGAAAAAGGACAGTTCTCACACAGATATAGAGACATACTACTGATTCCTAGGACAAAAGCGGCTATACTCTCAGGTTACAGTGCGGAGGATTCAAACAGTCGAACCCCTCTCCTCTCCATCTCTCGATTTCAGATATAGCGGTAAGTCTTTCCTCCCGGACTCCCTCTCCAATCCTCTTACAAGTACGACCCATTAGCCCCCCTCTCACAATGCCTGTTCACTCCACGCTACAGACCCTGACGCCGTCCTCCGCCTACCGACTTCACGTCGCCAGCCGTCCGACTCCAGCCCTCCACTGGTCAAATAACTTTTTTTTTTTTGTGAGCTTTTTTGTTTGTGCGTGTATTTGGTTTTGCATTAGATTGACATACTAATTATGGTGCATGTATATAGCGTTGGATCTCATCATCAGATTGACCTGGTTGAGTCTCCTTAGTTTCTGCGTGTGCATGTAGTCCGTTGTTTTTGGGTGCCTACATGGTGAGAACCAACCTCATGTTTCTAAACCTGGAATTTTTAATATCAATAAACCCAGATTTTTAAAATCGGGTCAATCTAAGTAGATTTGATTCTGTACACCCATATTTGCAACACATTTCAACATCATTACCCTGCAGAAAATCTGATGATGAGATCCAATCCTGTAGAGACCAACTAAGGAAAACAACGTCCTTGTACTCAACTCATAAACTATAGTTAATTGCAGCTGAAGTGGATCTTTTAAGTAACCCTTCCAATAATTACAGTTTATTTCAAGCAACAAATCATTGGAAATTGCATTTGTAAAGTTAATTTTAATAATTCAGTTTGAAGTTGTTAGCTTGACTTCTTTCTAGCCTATTCAATTCCAAGTCCTGTTTATCTTCACTTCACTTTATGCAGTTGTTATTTCTTGTATTTTACTACTGTTGTTGTCGATATTTTCATCACATTTTATATCCACTACTTGGATGTCAAAATTGACATTGAATTTTCTTGCTCAGTGCAACATCAAACAGCATTCTAGACAGAGCAATAGATTCAGAAGAAGAGCTACATAACGACTTTATTAGGCTTGTAAGGATTATTCTTTACACTATCCACATTGGTTGAATTCCATTATTTCCTCACTAACAACTGCTTTGTACACATTATTAGGATCATGTTGAAGGATATCATGAATTATCAGCAAAGACAAAGATATTCTTTTCTACAGCTGTTGCTAAATGGGATGCTGAATTTTATGTTAAGGTGGATGATGATGTTCATGTCAATTTAGGTACAAATTAAGATTTAATTCATTTTAAAAATTCATTAAAACTCTGGTAAATATTCTGTTAGGCCGGCTCCTCCTGAGCCAGCTGATCCGGTCCCTAGTGGACCGGTTTTGATGTATAGCTGGCGGCCCAAATTGGGCAGAATCAGGGAAGAGAGAGAGGGAGGGGCAGAAGCTCCTAGGGGCCCACTTGTTAATTAAATTTGATTTGGAAGAAATTTTTGAATTAGGGGGGGTGATTAAGAAATTTGTAATTGTCCTTTGTCTTTAATTAGTTGCTTTTGGGGAAGGGTTAGGGTCATGCATGATTTGAATTTTCTTGGAAGTTCTTTGGCGTCTTGGGTTCTAGATCTCCTTATCTAGAGATTTGGGAGAGACGATCTCCTCTCGAATTGAGGATCCCTTGTATCACGTTCTAGGGTTTGTTTGCTTTGATTCCCTTATTGAAATCCACTGTTTTGGGGCTGTTTTCTCCCAAATTTTGTTTATTTCTTGCTGTTTTTACCAATTAATGATAGGCTTGCTTGCAAACTCAAGCATTTCCCTTAGGGTTACTTGCGAACTCAAGTATTTCCTATCATATTCTTCCCCTTATATTTAGGCATGTCTGTATTCTTTGAAATTCATTGTGGTAATTACTATCCTTCACTGACTTCTTAGGTATGCTGGCTGCAACTCTTGCACATCATAGGTCAAAGCCCAGAATTTACATAGGATGCATGAAATCTGGTCCAGTTCTCACTAACAAGTAAATCTTCCTTCTCTTCTCATTTATGCCATATTTTACTATAATTTTTACCAGTTCTCTTACTAGGTTGTACACTACGAGAGTTATTTACTTCCCAATCACTTTTGTCACTTACACTTTTCCAACTGATTACTTACTTCATAGGAACGTTAAATATCACGAGCCAGAGTTCTGGAAGTTTGGAGAAGAAGGGAACAAGTACTTCCGCCATGCCACTGGCCAAATCTATGCCATCTCAAAAGATCTGGCCACATACATTTCAATCAACCAGTAAGTCTGTATGACTTATAAGATAAATGATAATATTGTGTGTTTTTAATGGTTTGTTTCATTATTTATAGGCCTATACTCCACAAGTTTGCAAATGAAGATGTATCACTTGGTGCATGGTTTATTGGGCTTGAAGTTGAGCATATTGATGAGAGGAACATGTGCTGTGGTACACCACCTGGTATAACTTCTTTTATTCTCTACTTATCTTGTTCTTAGTTGACCAGCCTTATTTTGTACCGTGGTTGGAATTAGAATTTCATAAATAAATTTTTCACATTTCAAATGGAAGCCAATTTGTTGTTTTCACATTGAACCAAAAACCAAACTGATTCTTTGTGTTGATCATTTGCAATCCCTGATTGTTGCGAACTTAGGCAACTTTGAAGTAGTAAAGCTATAGGCAGTGAAGTGAATCATATCAAATTATCAATGCAAACAAATAATTTGCAAGTCATTTTTATACATAATTCAAGTTTCATCTTGTTAAAATTGCACCTTTTGGTTATCATATTATCCTCAGGATCATCCCTACTATCTCAGTTCGACTTTATGAATCATCTGATTGGAAGTACTTGAGTTCGCAAGTAATCTTAAGGGAAATACTTGAGTTCACAAGCAAACCTAGTCAAAATTGGTGAAAACAGTGGGAAATCTTGTTGATTTCAGAGAGAATTCAGCAATATTGATGCTGGAATTTCAGAAAAACTGGAAAGAAACACAAGGAAACGTCTTATATTCAATTCACGAACAAGAAAAGCTATACAAGATACAAGTTTCTTCGATTTGAGAGGAAGAAACAACTCTTCAAATCTCTAGCTATGCTCAGAGCCCAAGAAAAACAAACCTTAGATCTTAAATCTCCTTCAAATTCAAGATGATCTCAAACCCTAGCAAGGAAAACTACTTAAAACAAAAAGAAAATTACATAATCCCTAAACAGACTCTCATTCAAAAAAATCCCTCTCAAGCCCTAATTAATTTACTTCATGGCCTCATGGGCCCCACCAAAGCTGCCCCCCCTCCCCCCCCCCCCCCGCCCCGGTTTGGGCTACCCCTCTCGGACCGGTTTAGGTCTAACATCATCATTCTTATTAATTTCTTTGAAGCATTGTTTGAGGTCTTGGATCTAAATTTTTCAGTGTAAATATTCTTGCACAACTTTTATTAATATTGGCTTTGATTTGTTGATTTATTTTGCAATCCTTCAACAATCGTTCATATTGCTACCTTATAGTCAATGGCTGTTATTCCCACAATTTCTCGTACACAATTATTTCTCAGTTGATTCTTTTGAATTTTATCGTACATCACATTAACATTCTCTTATAATGTCACGCCATTTTGAATTTTTTTAACCCCCCAAAGAAACTCCAAGAGTCTAAGGCAATTGATTATTGCTGTCACTTGGCCTTATTTTTCAGATTGCGAATGGAAAGCCCAAGCAGGGAATGTATGTGTTGCATCGTTTGATTGGAATTGCAGTGGGATCTGCAAGTCAGTGGAGAAGATCCAAGATGTGCATGCAAGATGTGGGGAAGGAGATGGAGCTGTATGGAGTACTTTCTTATAAGCTTACTTCCGCCTTTCAGTTTATATCAGTCTACCATCATCTTTAATGTTTCTTTTGGATGGCTTTTTTACTCCTTCTTAAAGTAGCTTTTTAGTATAAAAATTAAAATTTTTGTACTAAAAAATTATTTTATAAAGCAGTAAGAAAGCCATCCAAACGAAAGCCTAAATCATTTTCTTCTTTGGGGCCGGCCAAGGCCTCAAGCTTAAGCTTTGATTTCTCCATGGTTGAAGATATTTGTATGTTAAAATGATGACAAACTATGATGGTTCTGATGCAGCTACGCAGCTTAGAAATCATCACATTTTTTAGCTATAAAAAGGAGTGGTTGCCAAATTTGTGTACATCAGGTAGATTTTACAAACCATGTAGGCTAGTTCAGTATGTTCTGGTGGGCTTTTGCGGTTCAATTGTTGAGTTTGTTTAATCTCAACTTGTGAACTACTGTGTATGATTTTTAGATCAAAGAAGGTGTATTCTTAGGGTTTTCAGATTGCGAAGTTCTTAGATAATGGATTACAAACTTGAAGAAACAGTGTAATTTCCATTTTTGAATCATTCCAGATCTGAGTTGATACACTTATGTACGTTACCATTCGCAACTGTACTTCTCATTGTCACAGGAAAATTGGCAAAGCGAGTGCCTGTAAAGCTTAGGTTTCGTTTGAGACAATTTTCTTATTATTTAAAAAATAAAAAATTGTTTTAGAAAATAGTAAGAAAGTTATCTCGATCGTTTGGGGTGGCTTTTTTGTTGCCTCTTAAAATAATTTTTTAGTATAAAAATTTTAATTTTTGTATTAGAAAGTTGTTTTAAGAAGCAGGAAGGCTTTGTTTGGAATGGTTTTCTTCTCGCATTTTAAGACAACTTTTTAGTATAAAATTTTTTTAAATTTGGATTTTTTGTAGTTGAAAGCTGTTTTAAAAAACAGTACGAAAGTTGTCCCAAACGAAGCATTAGTATGGGATAATTTTTTATTTTTTTCTAAAGCAGTTTTTTAGTATAAAATTTTTTTTAAATAGCAAAAAAATAATGTTCAAAAGTAGTCCTAAATGATGATTTAATAACTTTTTATAAAGCAAAGTAATAGGCCGTACCAAACGCATCCTAAGAGTACAGCTCCTTAAGGCCTATGAGTATTTTTTGATATTTTATAATTGAAATATGTTTTATTTCAATTATTAATTGTAAAAAGAATGCTTTTTTTTTTCAATATTTTTAGTTTCAAGCAGTGCTTTAAAAATCGGACCGCTTCTGCAAAGAACCGGACTGAACTGGTCAGAACCGCCGTTATTTTTGAACCAGCCGGTTCAAATCTCACAAATTTTAAATATTTTTTTAAATAAATAAATTAATATATATTAAAAAAATTTAATTAAAGTTAAATACATTTTATATGATAAGTACTTCTGTACTCAAAGCATCATGAAACATCTTCACATGACCTCCCCATGTGCTCTCTTTGTTCCAAGAATTTAAATATGCTATATAAACAATAGCAAGAAAGTGTTTCTAAGGGATGTGGGACTAAAGAAAAGAGATGATGAGTGTATGGGTTCATAGCATATCTAATGGATATAAAACCTATTTTAAAACAGATTTTTTAATTAATTATTTTTTATGTGAGTGATAATTATTTATTAGTTAATAATAAAAATTTATTTATTTATACATAATAAAAAATAATTTATCATTAATAATTTTATTTATTTATTAATGATTTTAGATATAAATTTATAAAATAACTTTTATATACAATATATCATAAACATGTAAAATTTATTTAATCATATAATATAAAATAAGAATA